>NW_021823115.1:1606921-1799421 GCF_901001165.1 Salmo trutta | reverse complement strand
ATAAACATGTATTCGCTCCCAGCTGCGTTTTGGTCCGCTTCCTCGTCTCCCGACGACAAACGTTACAGAACAACCCACCGAACCAGGACCAAGCAGCGGGAGGAAAAGGAGCGCGAGAGATGGGCTCGCGAGGGAAAGGAGTTCTGGACCTGGGAGGAGATCATGTCGGGGAAAGGACCCTGGCGGACGGACTCCCAGGTCGAGGAGGAAAAGCCAGCCGGTAGACGGAGTCGCAGGCGGCGGTCGAGGAGGCCCGGAAAACAGCCCCAAGAAAATTTTTGGGGGGGGCTAATGGGGTGGTCCGGAAGGGCAGAGGAAGAGCCCAGACCACTGCTCTCGTGGGGGATGACGGCGGAGGAAGAGAAGGAGATGAGGCGTTTGATTGAGGACCTGCAGAGGGAAGATCTGGAGGAGGAGCCATGGTATGCTGAGTTGCGCGCTGTGTCGCCAGTGCGCCCGCACAGCCCGGTGCGTCCGGTGGACATGCCCAGCACATGCCGTGCTAGGATGGGCATCCAGCCAGGACGAGTGGCTAAACCGGCTCCACGCTTCAGGTCACCAGTGCGTGTTCACAGTCCTGTCTGGCCCGTCCCTGCTCCCCGCACCAGGTTAGTGGTGCGTGTCCCCAGTCCTGTCCGGCCCGTCCCTGCTCCCCGCACCAGGTTAGTGGTGCGTGTCCCCAGTCCTGTCCGGCCCGTCCCTGCTCCCCGCACCAGGTTAGTGGTGCGTGTCCCCAGTCCTGTCCGGCCCGTCCCTGCTCCCCGCACCAGGTTAGTGGTGCGTGTCCCCAGTCCTGTCCGGCCCGTCCCTGCTCCCCGCACCAGGTTAGTGGTGCGTGTCCCCAGTCCGGCCCGGCCCGTCCCTGCTCCCCGCACCAAGCCCACGGTGCGTGTCCACAGTCCTGTCCGGCCCATCCCTGTTCCCCGCACCAAGCCCACGGTGCGTGTCCCCAGTCCTGTCCGGCCCATCCCTGTTCCCCGCACCAAGCCCACGGTGCGTGTCCACAGTCCTGTCCGGCCCGTCCCTGTTCCCCGCACCAAGCCCACGGTGCGTGTCCACAGTCCTGTCCGGCCCGTCCCTGTTCCCCGCACCAAGCCCACGGTGCGTGTCCACAGTCCTGTCCGGCCCGTTCCTGTTCCCCGCACCAAGCCCACGGTGCGTGTCCACAGTCCGGCACGGCCCGTGTCTGGTCCACCGGTGCCCAATCATGTTCCGGTCGACGGCTCCGCTCCGGAGCCTGAGCATGCCGCTCCACAGTGGTCCAGTCTGGGCCAGAGGGGTAGGGCTAGGGTGGAGGCAGGGGGAGAAACACGCCCGGGGCCAGAGCCTCCACCGAGGGTGAGGCGCCCACCCGGGTCCCCCCCTAACAGACTTTAGTTTGGTGCGCCAGGAGTACGCACCGTTGGAGGGGGGGTACTGTCACGCCCTGACCAGGTGAACTCTGCTATTTTGGTCAGGGTGTGGCATTTCTATGCTTTATTTTCTATGTTTTGGTTATAGCCTTTCTTTGTGTTTTATTTCTATGTTGGGCTCGGGGGTGATTTCCCAATCAGACAGCTGTCGCTTGTGAAGTCTGATTGGGAATCACATTTAAGTTCCTTTTCCCCCACGATGTTTGTGGGTTGTTGTCTCGTTATTTGAGCACGTAACGTATTGGCAGTTTTTCCTTGATTTTGTGTACATGTTTAATTCTAGTGTGTTAAATAAACATGTATTCGCTCCCAGCTGCGTTTTGGTCCGCTTCCTCGTCTCCCGACGACAAACGTTACAATTATTTGACCATGCTGGTCATTTACGAACATTTTAACATCTTGACCATGTTCTGTTATAATATCCACCCGGCACAGCCAGAAGAGGACTGGCCACCCCTCATAGCCTGGTTCCTCTCTAGGTTTCTTCCTAGGTTTTTGGCCTTTCTCAGGAGTTTTTCCTAGGGAGTTTTTCCCAGCCACCGTGCTTCTTTCACATGCATTGCTTGCTGCTTGGGGTTTTAGGCTGGGTTTCTGTACAGCACTTTGAGATTTCAGCTGATGTACGAAGTGCTATATAAATAAATTTGATTTGATTTTGATTTGATTTGATACTGCTAGGTTTTCTTCATCACTAATCCTCACTGCCCTAGATCAGTCCTAGATCAGCCCTAGATCAGCCCTAGATCAGCCCTAGATCAGAACATAAAGCACTAATAATAGCCCTAGATCAGCCCTAGTTCAGCCCTAGATCAGTCCTAGATCAGCCCTAGATCAGTCCTAGATCAGTCCTAGATCAGCCCTAGATCAGTCCTAGATCAGCACTAGATCAGCCCTAGATCAGAACATAGAGCACTAATAATAGCCCTAGATCAGCCCTAGATCAGCCCTAGTTCAGCCCTAGATCAGCCATAGATCAGCCCTAGTTCAGCCCTAGATCAGCCCTAGATCAGCCCTAGATCAGCCCTAGATCAGCCCCAGACCAGCCCTAGATCACAACATGAACTCAAAATGGAATAAATAGTTCTCACCCATCTACACACAATACCCCATAATGTCAAAGTGAAAACATGTTTTTAGAAAATGCTGCAACTTTATTGAAAATTGAATACAGAAATATCTCATTTGCATAAGTATTCAGAACCCTGAGTCAATACTTTGTAGAAGCACCTTTGGCAGCGACTACGGTCTTTCTGGGTAAATCTCTAAGAGCTTTCCAGACCTGGATGGTGCAACATATACCCATTATTCTTAAAATATATATATTCAAGCTCTGCCAAATTGGTTGTAGCTTCATAAGCTTCATAACCCTAACTGTCACACCCTGATCTGTTTCGACTGTCCTTGTGCTTGTCTCCACCCTTCTCCATGTGTCGCCCATTTTCCCCACTTATCCCCCTGGGTATTTATACCTGTGTTTTCTGTTTGTCTGTTGCCAGTTCGTCTTGTTTGTTCAAGTCAACCAGCGTTTTTTTCACTCAGCTCCTGTTTTTCCCCAGTCTCTCTTTTTCTCGTCGTCCTGTTTTTGACCCTTGCCAGTCCTGACTCTGAGCTCGCCTGCCTGACCCCTCTGCCTGCCCCTGACCTTGAGCCTGCCTGCCTGACCCCTCTGCCTGCCCCTGACCTTGAGCCTGCCTGCCTGACCACTCGGCCTGCCCCTGACCTTGAGCCTGCCTGCCTGACCCCTCTGTCTGCCCCTGACCTTGAGCCTGCCTGCCTGACCCCTCTGCCTGCCCCTGACCTTGAGCCTGCCTGCCTGCCCCTGACCTTGAGCCTGCCTGCCCCTGACCTTGAGCCTGCCTGCCGCCGTGTACCGTTTTGGACTCTACCCTGGCTATGAACGCTTGTCCGTCTCTGACCTGCCTTTTGTCTATCCCATGGATTATCACAGCCTGGTTCCTCTCTAGGTTTCTTTCTAAGGTTCTGGCCTTTCTAGGGGAGTTTTTCCTAGCCACCGTGCTTCTACACCTGCATTGCTTGCTGTTTTGGGGTTTTAGGCTGGGTTTCTGTACAACACTTTGAGATATCAGCTGATGTAAGAAGGGCTATATAAATACATTTGATTTGATTGGATTATAATAAATACCAGAGCTCAAACCATCTGCCTCCTGTGCGTACATCTGTGTCTTGTGTCGTGATACTGACCAAGGGCGATAATTAGACTGGGTATTTGGTATAAGTAGCTTTGTCGTTAGGGGAGAGTGATCAGAAATAAACACTGGGTTTTTCTCTGGTCCGGTCCAGCTGCTATGGAACCACTGCTTACCTGCAGAACTGGAAGTAAAAAAATCTCGAGAGGTAATGGCATAAAAGACTGTAGCCTTTACAGACAGTTTCTTTTTTTAATTCTCGCACGGAGAACTCAAAATATCAGGATTTGACCAAGCATATCTTGAGCAGCAACACAGCTCCAGGAGACAGTGAGTCAACCCTCCGTATGGCCCCCTGTATGTAATGTTAATGAATGGCCTGGCAGTATTACTATACAGGAGACAGTGAGTTAACCCTCCGTATGGCTGAGTCAACCCTCCGTATGGCCCCCTGTATGTAATGTTAATGAACGGCCTGGCAGTAATACTATACAGGAGACAGTGAGTCAACCCTCCGTATGGACCCCTGTATGTAATGTTAATGAACGGCCTGGCAGTAATACTATACAGGAGACAGTGAGTCAACCCTCCGTATGGCCCCCTGCATGTAATGTTAGTGAACGGCCTGGCAGTATTACTATACAGGAGACAGTGAGTTAACCCTCCGTATGGCTGAGTCAACCCTCCGTATGGCCCCCTGTATGTAATGTTAATGAACGGCCTGGCAGTAATACTATACAGGAGACAGTGAGTCAACCCTCCGTATGGCCCCCTGTATGTAATGTTAATGAACAGCCTGGCAGTAATACTATACAGGAGACAGTGAGTCAACCCTCCATATGGCCCCCTGTATGTAATGTTAATGAACGGGCCTGGCAGTAATACTATACAGGAGACAGTGAGTCAACCCTCCGTATTGCCCCCTGTATGTAATGTTAATGAACGGGCCTGGCAGTAATACTATACAGGAGACAGTGAGCCAACCCTCCGTATGGCCCCCTGTATGTAATGTTAATGAACGGGCCTGGCAGTAATACTATACAGGAGACAGTGAGTCAACCCTCCGTATGGCCCCCTGTATGTAATGTTAATGAACGGGCCTGGCAGTAATACTATACAGGAGACAGTGAGTCAACCCTCCGTATGGCCCCCTGTATGTAATGTTAATGAACGGGCCTGGCAGTAATACTATACAGGAGACAGTGAGTCAACCCTCCGTATGGCCCCCTGTATGTAATGTTAATGAACGGCCTGGCAGTAATACTATACAGGAGACAGTGAGTCAACCCTCCGTATGGCCCCCTGTATGTAATGTTAATGAACGGGCCTGGCAGTAATAATATACAGGAGACAGTGAGCCAACCCTCCGTATGGCCCCCTGTATGTAATGTTAATGAACGGGCCTGGCAGTAATACTATACAGGAGACAGTGAGCCAACCCTCCGTATGGCCCCCTGTATGTAATGTTAATGAACGGGCCTGGCAGTAATACTATACAGGAGACAGTGAGTCAACCCTCCGTATGGCCCCCTGTATGTAATGTTAATGAACGGGCCTGGCAGTAATACTATACAGGAGACAGTGAGTCAACCCTCCGTATGGCCCCCTGTATCTTATGTTAATGAACGGGCCTGGCAGTAATACTATACAGGAGACAGTGAGTCAACCCTCCGTATGGCCCCCTGTATGTAATGTTAATGAACGGGCCTGGCAGTAAAACTATACAGGAGACATTTCATTACTTAAGTAGCCAATTCATGCACTTTGCTTTTTTTTGTGAATGAATTATCCTCAGTCAGATGAAATCCTAATGCATATTTAGAACACACATACGGTACTGCATTAGGACAAGCTGCAAGGAGCAGGTGCATTTAATACATAGAGAGAAAGTGAGGATTCATTACTGTATTGATGTCAGAGAATATATCCATCCAAATTACAAAAACGCAAATGTCTGGGCATCATCAAGTACAGTACTCTGATAGATTACACCGGGTAATTACTATGCCCACCACAAAACATTTCTCAGCCTAACTACTGCCGGCTTACCATCAATTCAGAAATCCTAAAGTGTTTTTTTTGTGGGGATCCAATGCAAGCCAACGTTGTAAACCTCAAAATATACATTATGTCAGGGAATCTCTATCTGATTTCTACTTGATCTAAAGCTACGGAGATTAGAAGCACCCGATGTCTTTGACAAATTGGATATTAACGTCTAAGGAAGATCTTTAATAGCTTCGTTTAATTGGCCTTTAAAAGCCCGGGCACCAATTAATAATCAATGGTGTGATGGGAGGCCGGCATCTCTGTGTTTAAACCAATAGATGACTGCACTATATTCATATTTATTCTAAGTAAAGTCTTCATTGTAATTGGCGTGTTATTAGAACGAAGGCTTTTAGTCTGTATCAAAGTCATTGAATTTAAAAAAAAAAAAAGAAAAAAAAAGGGGGGAATATAGATCTGTCTGGGAGAAACAAACAAGGCCACAGTGTAATATGACAGGAAACAGGAAACACTCTGGTTAAGAGCAACGTTATTTCTGCTCTTCTACAAGGGAGGGTGGTGGAAACAGCCTGCTCAGCACTATATTTTTACATTACATTTTAGTAATTTAGCAGACGCTCTTATCCAGAGCAACTTACAGTAGTGAATGCATACATTCCATACAATTTCATACATTTTTTTTCCCTGTGCTGGCCCCCCGTGGGAATCGAACCCACAACCCTGGCATTGCAAACCCATGCTCTACCAACTGAGCTACAGGGAAAACTATATGACTGTGTATGCCCAGTGTGGCTACCACCTCATCAATCTACTCGCTTCATCCGCCTGCTTGGCTAATCTCACTGTCTGGCAGTGACGAGGAGGTTCCTGTACGACTGGAACAATATACAGAAACTATCTTCCGTCAATATACAGAGGAACTCACTATACTCTTTAATAACAAGAGGAAACAAGCTCACTTCTCTTCCCTCTGTAGTACTCTCAGTCAGTCAGGAGTAATCCTGAGCTCCTTACTGATCTACCGGAGGAATTTATAGCATTAGTTATGATAATACACAGGTCTTGTGATTAAAGTAGAGAGAATGTCTCCAAAGCTAACTATAAAGATACAACACATGACCGAAAGTATTTGGATACCTACTCGTTGAACATCTCATTCCAAAATCATGGGTGTTAATATGGAGTTGGTCCCCCCTTTGCTGCTATAACAGCCTCCACTCTTCTGGGAAGGCTTTCCACTAGATGTTGGAACATTGCTGCTTTAACAGCCTCCACTCTTCTGGGAAGGCTTTCCACTAGATGTTGGAACATTGCTGCTATAACAGCCTCCACTCTTCTGGGAAGGCTTTCCACTAGATGTTGGAACATTGCTGCAGGGGGACTTGAGTCTATTCAGCTACAGGAGCATTAGTGAGGTCGGGCGCTGATGTTGGGCTATTAGGGCCCTTGCTCGCAGTCGGCGTTCCAATTCATCCCAAAAGGTGTTTGACGGGGTTGAGGTTGGAGCTCTGTGCAGGATGGTCAAGTTCTTCCACACTGATCTTTACAAGCCATTTCTGTATGGACCTCGTTTCGTGCACATTTTCATGCTGAAATAGGAAAGGGCCTTCCCCAAATGGTTGCCTTAAAGTTGGAAGCACAGAATAGTCAAGAATGCCATTGTATGCTGTAGCGTTAAGATTTCCCTTCACTGGAACTAAGGGGCCCGAACCATGAAAAACAGCCCCAGACCATTATTCCTCCTCCACCAAACTTTACAGTTGAGAAGATGCATTAGGGCAGGTATAGTTCTCGGCATCCGCCATTCTACTGGGGAAACAGTAGAGCAGGTATCCAGACTGGGGAAACAGATGAACGAGTCTCCAGACTGGGGAAACAGTAGAACAAGTCTCCAGACTGGGGAAACAGTATTATGAGTCTCCAGACTGGGGAAACAGTATTATGAGTCTCCAGACTGGGGAAACAGTAGAATGAGTCTCCAGATTGGGGAAACAGTAGAATGAGTCTCCAGACTGGGGAAACAGTATTATGAGTCTCCAGACTGGGGAAACAATAGAATGAGTCTCCAGACTGGGGAAACAGTAGTATGAGTCTCCAGACTGGGGAAACAGTAGAATGAGTCTCCAGACTGGGGAAACAGTAGAATGAGTCTCCAGACTGGGGAAATAGTATTATGAGTCTCCAGACTGGGGAAACAGTGTATTGAGTCTCCAGACTGGGGAAACAGTAGAATGAGTCTCCAGACTGGGGAAACAGTTGAATGAGTCTCCAGACTGGGGAAACAGTAGAATGAGTCTCCAGACTGGGGAAACAGTAGAATGAGTCTCCAGACTGGGGAAACAGTTGAATGAGTCTCCAGACTGGGGAAACAGTAGAAAGAGTCTCCAGACTGGGGAAACAGTAGAACAAGTCTCCAGACTGGGGAAACAGTAGAATGAGTCTCCAGACTGGGGAAACAGTACACTGAGTCTCCAGACTGGGGAAACAGTACACTGAGTCTCCAGACTGGGGAAACAGTAGAATGAGTCTCCAGACTGGGGAAACAGTACACTGAGTCTCCAGACTGGGGAAACAGTAGAATGAGTCTCCAGACAGGGGAAACAGTACACTGAGTCTCCAGACAGTTTCACCAGTAAAAAATGAATGTGAGATAGATATCGGAGAGGTCTAGCAGGCCGTGGTGATTTATACATTCTCAGAGAGGCTGGTTTGAAAGAGAGGAGGAGAGGAGGGGCAGAGAAAGGAGGCCGGGAGATTTATCATCTCAGTTCACTTTTTCCAAGCGGCTCGGCCCTCCAGAAACAACAACACAGGTATTTAACCTGCTCCCTGTCAGCCCTGCACGGAAAACTGGTATCCTTCATCAGGGAGGAAGTGCACATTTTGCTAAATGACCAAACTATCTCGACTATTTTTCATTCTCATATGTAAGTTGGTAACCTTCCAAAGAGAGTGATGGATGAGCTGAGTTCATTTCAAGGTTAGACATTAAGACTTGCAGTAGAGAAACCAAAACTCCATCAAAACCGTAAGAGCCCCTTCACACTCCACCGTGCTTTGACAAATATGTCGACATTTCACAGGTCAAACACTTGACGAGGACCTTCGATCTAATGTATCTGTTACAATATGTTTACAATGAAGAGGAACCCCCATCTAACTGATCTGTTACAATATGTTTAGAATGAAGAGGAACTCCCATCTAACTGATCTGTTACAATATGTTTAGAATGAAGAGGACCTCCCATCTAACTGATCTGTTACAATATGTTTAGAATGAAGAGGAACTCCCATCTAACTGATCTGTTACAATATGTTTAGAATGAAGAGGAACCCCCATCTAACTGATCTGTTACAATATGTTTAGAATGAAGAGGAACTCCCATCTAACTGATCTGTTACAATATGTTTAGAATGAAGAGGAACTCCCATCTAACTGATCTGTTACAATATGTTTAGAATGAAGAGGAACTCCCACCTAACTGATCTGTTACAATATGTTTAGAATGAAGAGGAACTCCCATCTAACTAATCTGTTACAATATGTTTAGAATGAAGAGGATCTCCCACCTAATGGATATTAAAAAATTACATTGCACCATCAGTCGTTCATCCTTCATGAGACAAAGATTAAATCATATTATCTGTCTAACTTGACGTTAACCAGTCTGCATCTCAAATGGTCCGTTACTACTACATAGTCCACTAGTTCTGACCAGGCCTCTGGATAGTCCACTAGTTCTGACCGGGGTTCTGGATAGTCCAGGGCTCTGGATAGTCCACTAGTTGTGACTGGGGCTCGGGATAGTCCACTAGTTCTGACCAGGGCTCTGGATAGTCCACTAGTTCTGACTGGGGCTTTGGATAGTCCACTAGTTCTGACTGTGGCTCTGGATAGTCCACTAGTTCTGATCAGGTCTCTGGATAGTCCACTAGTTCTGACCAGGGCTCTGGATAGTCCACTAGTTCTGACCAGGGCTCTGGATAGTCCACTAGTTCTGACCAGGTCTCTGTATAGTCCACTAGTTCTGACCAGGGCTCTGGATAGTCCACTAGTTCTGACCAGGGCTCTGGATAGTCCACTAGTTCTGACCAGGGCTCTGGATAGTCCACTAGTTCTGACCAGGGCTCTGGATAGTCCACTAGTTCTGACTAGGGCTATGGATAGTCCACTAGTTCTGACCAGGGCTCTGGATAGTCCACGAGTTCTGACCAGGACTCTGGATAGTCCACTAGTTCTGACTGGGGTTCTGGATAGTCCACTAGTTCTGACTGGGGCTCTGGATAGTCCACTAGTTCTGACCAGGGCTCTAGATAGTCCACTAGTTCTGACTGGCGTTCTGGATAGTCCAGTAGTTCTGACTGGGGCTCTGGATAGTCCACTAGTTCTGACCAGGCCTCTGGATAGTCCACTAGTTCTGACCAGGGCTCTGTTTAGTCCACTAGTTCTGACCAGGGCTCTGGAGAGTCCACTAGTTCTGACCAGGGCTCTGGAGAGTCCACTAGTTCTGACTGGGGCTCTGGAAAGTCCACTAGTTCTGACCGGGGCTCTGGATAGTCCACTAGTTCTGACCAGGCCTCTGGATAGTCCACTAGTTCTGACCAGGACTCTGGATAGTCCACTAGTTCTGACCAGGCCTCTAGATAGTCCACTCGTTCTGACCAGGGCTCTGGAGAGTCCACTAGTTCTGACTGGGGCTCTGGATAGTCCACTAGTTCTGACTGGGGCTCTGGATAGTCCACTAGTTCTGACCAGGGCTGTGGATAGTCCACTAGTTCTGACCAGGGCTCTGAATAGTCCACTAGTTCAGACCGGGGATATTGATAGTCCACTAGTTCTGACTGGGGCTCTGGATAGTCCACTAGTTCAGACCGGGGAGATTGATAGTCCACTAGTTCTGACTGGGGTTCTGGATAGTCCACTAGTTCTGACCAGGGCTCTGTATAGTCCACTAGTTCTGATTGGGGCTCTGGATAGTCCACTAGTTCTGACTGGGGCTCTGGATAGTCCACAAGTTCTGACCGGGGCTCTGGATAGTCCACTAGTTCTGACTGGGGCTCTGGATAGTCCACTAGTTCTGACCAGGGTTCTGGATAGTCCACTAGTTCTGACCAGGGCTCTGGATAGTCCACTAGTTCTGACTGGGGCTCTGGATAGTCCACTAGTTCTGACCAGGGTTCTGGATAGTCCACGAGTTCTGACTGGGGTTCTGGATAGTCCACTAGTTCTGACCAGGGCTCTGTATAGTCCACCAGTTCAGACCGGGACTCTGGATAGTACACTAGTTCTGACCAGGGATGTGGATAGTCCACTAGTTCTGACTGGGGCTCTGGATAGTCCACTAGTTCTGATCAGGTCTCTGGATAGTCCACTAGTTCTGACCAGGGCTCTGTATAGTCCACTAGTTCTGACTGGGGCTCTGGATAGTCCACTATTTCTGACTGGGGCTCTGGATAGTCCACTAGTTCTGACCAGGGCTGTGGATAGTCCACTAGTTCTGACCAGGGCTCTGAATAGTCCACTAGTTCTGACTGGGGCTCTGGATAGTCCACTAGTTCTGACTAGGGCTATGGATAGTCCACTAGTTCTGACCAGGGCTATGGATAGTCCACTAGTTCTGACCAGGGATCTGGATCATCCACTAGTTCTGACCAGGGCTCTGGATAGTCCACTAGTTTTGACTGGGGTTCTGGATAGTCCACTAGTTCTGACCAGAGCTCTGTACAGTCCACTCGTTCTGACCAGGGCTCTGGATAGTCCACTAGTTCTGACTGGGGCTCTGGATAGTCCACTAGTTCTGACTGGGGCTCTGGATAGTCCACTAGTTCTGACCAGGGCTGTGGATAGTCCACTAGTTCTGACCAGGGCTCTGAATAGTCCACTAGTTCAGACCGGGGATATTGATAGTCCACTAGTTCTGACTGGGGCTCTGGATAGTCCACTAGTTCAGACCGGGGACATTGATAGTCCACTAGTTCTGACTGGGGCTCTGGAGAGTCCACTAGTTCTGACCAGGGCTCTGTATAGTCCACTAGTTCTGACTGGGGCTCTGGATAGTCCAGTAGTTCTGACTGGGGCTCTGGATAGTCCACTAGTTCTGACCGGGGCTCTGGATAGTCCACTAGTTCTGACTGGGGCTCTGGATAGTCAACTAGTTCTGACCAGGGTTCTGGATAGTCCACTAGTTCTGACCAGGGCTCTGGATAGTCCACTAGTTCTGACTGGGGCTCTGGATAGACCACTAGTTCTGACCAGGGTTCTAGATAGTCCACTAGTTCTGACTGGGGTTCTGGATAGTCCACTAGTTCTGACCAGGGCTCTGTATAGTCCACCAGTTCAGACCGGGACTCTGGATAGTACACTAGTTCTGACCAGGGATGTGGATAGTCAACTAGTTCTGACTGGTGCTCTGGATAGTCCACTAGTTCCAATCAGGTCTCTGGAGAGTCCACTAGTTCTGACCAGGTCTCTGGATAGTCCACTAGTTCTGACCAGGGCTCTGGATAGTCCACTAGTTCTGACTGGGGCTCTGGATAGTCCACTAGTTCTGACCAGGATGAGTTCCTGTTTAGAGATGATATGTCCAGGGTGTGTTTCTGTTTAGAGATGATATGTCCAGGGTGAGTTCCTGTTTAGAGATGATATGTCCAGGGTGAGTTCCTGTTTATTGATGATATGTCCAGGGTGAGCTCCTGTTTAGAGATATGTCCAGGGTGAGTTCCTGTTTAGAAATGATATGTCCAGGGTGTGTTCCTGTTTAGAGATGATATGTCCAGGGTGTGTTCCTGTTTAGAGATGATATGTCCAGGGTGAGTTCCTGTTTAGAGATGATATGTCCAGGCTGAGTTCCTGTTTAGAGGTGATATGTCCAGGGTGTGTTCCTGTTTAGAGATGATATGTCCAGGGTAAGTTCCTGTTTAGAGATGGTATGTCCAGGGTGAGTTCCTGTTTAGAGATGATATGTCCAGGCTGTGTTCATGTTTAGAGATTATATGTCCAGGGTGAGTTCCTGTTTAGAGATGATATGTCCAGGCTGAGTTCCTGTTTAGAGGTGATATGTCCAGGGTGTGTTCCTGTTTAGAGATGATATGTCCAGGGTGAGTTCCTGTTTAGAGATGATATGTCCAGGGTAAGTTCCTGTTTAGAGATGGTATGTCCAGGGTGAGTTCCTGTTTAGAGATGATATGTCCAGGCTGTGTTCATGTTTAGAGATTATATGTCCAGGGTGTGTTCCTGTTTAGAGATTATATGTCCAGGGTGTGTTCCTGTTTAGAGATATGTCCAGGGTGTGTACCTGTTTAGAGATGATATGTCCAGGGTGTGTTCCTGTTTATAGATGATATATCCAGGGTGAGTTCCTGTTTAGAGATTATATGCCCAGGGTAAGTTCCTGTTTAGAGATGATATGTCCAGGGTGTGTTCTTGTTTAGAGATTATATGTCCATGGTAATTTCCTGTTCAGAGATGATATGTCCAGGATGAGTTCCTGTTTAGAGATATGTCCAGGGTGAGTTCCTGTTTAGAGATGATATGTCCAGGGTGAGTTCCTGTTTAGAGATGATATGTCCAGGGTGAGTTCCTGTTTAGAGATGATATGTGCAGGGTGAGTTCCCTGTTTAGAGATATGTCCAGGGTGTGTTCCTGTTTAGAGATGATATGTCCAGGGTGAGTTCCTGTTTAGAGATGATATGTCCAGGGTGTGTTCCTGTTTATAGTTATGTTAGGGTGAGTTCCTGTTTAGAGAGGTACGTCCAGGGTGAGTTCCTATTTAGAGATGATATGTCCAGGGTGTGTTCAAGCTAGGTAAAGCAGACTATGGAGTGGCATCCAACTGCGTATTGAAATTATACGCCATTTTGTCATTGTTTTATAACAACTTGTTAATTTACTCGACATACGTTTCCTTTACTACAGTTGATCAAACTGAGGTACTGTATGCTAGAGAGATAAGTCAGCCTTTCTGGTCTGTATTAACAATAGACTGTCCTTATAATTTGTTTAAAGTTTCTTCCCTGAGCAGGAAGAGACAGACATGTTGCCGGTGGAAAATATAAAATGTCTGCAAATCTTTCATCAGTTTTAGAGGAGATGTTCCAGCCAGAAAGTGTTTCCCACTTCTCTCCCTGAGAGTGGCTGTTGATGTAATGCTCAGTAAAGGACATGAATCTAGCAGACCACACCCAGGAGAGCACATTTCAACCCTGTACATTAAATATCTTCTATGCAGACCAGGAATAACCAAAGACATGACATGATAGAACAGGCAAATAAGATTTATATTGAAACACTAAGGATGACCCATAACTGCAAGTACACTCAGTCTTTATCTCCTGACCCCCCCACTGAGAGAACAGTTAACACAGTCTTTATCTCCTGACTTCCACAGTTAACCCCCCCACTGAGAGAACAGTTAACACAGTCTTTATCTCCTGACTTCCACAGTTCAACCACCCCCCCACTGAGAGAACAGTTAACTCAGACTTTATCTCCTGACTTCCACAGTTAACCCCCCCCCCACTGAGAGAACAGTTAACTCAGACTTTATCTCCTGACTTCCACAGTTAACCCCCCCCCCCCACTGAGAGAACAGTTAACTCAGACTTTATCTCCTGACTTCCACAGTTACCCCCCCCCCCACTGAGAGAACAGTTAACTCAGTCTTTATCTCCTGACTTCCACAGTTAACCCCCCCCCCCACTGAGAGAACAGTTAACTCAGACTTTATCTCCTGACTTCCACAGTTCAACCACCCCCCCACTGAGAGAACAGTTAACTCAGTCTTTATCTCCTGACCCCCCCCCCACTGAGAGAACTGGATCCTTCGTCCTAAATGTTCTTTTTAAAGTGCAGCGAATGCATTTGAACACCAGGTCAAATTATATTTAATATATATATTTTTTTTTATACACAAAGCAGTATGTAGGTCACCACATGTACTGTGGTCTGATGTTTAATTAAATATGCTGGCACTTCCATTCCTCTGTCTCAATGACAAAAAGGCTTTTTTTTAATCGAAGAGCAAATGTCTGTGTCGCTCCCTCACAAAGGAGTTTTGGAATCAGCACAATGCTGAACAGTGGAGTCTCTGCGGAGTTAACATTCTGCCTCCTATCGACTGGCCACCGACTGGCCAATGCCCTTCTCCCTGACACTGGACGTCTACTCACAAGAAGAAGAAAAAAATTCCAACTTCAGCAGCGTCCTGGTGTAATTAGCAGACAGATCTTTGGTTGGCAAAGACAAAGTTTGAGTGAACCTTCTTCCAGTGAGAGAGGGGAAAGGGGGACACAGTCACCATATGTTCAGGGTGACCCTCATTATTCTCAATGAGAGAGAGCAGTCATCCATGGAATGGTCTGGCTGATAACAGCCCGTAACACCTTCTCTGGAACGGAGCAGCCCTCCGGTGGGAAGCGTGGGGTCGCTGGTGTGTGTGGCGTCGCTGGGTCCTGGACGCTGTACACGAGGAGTAAGTGGGAGCGGAGGGAGGGGGGCCTTAGCCTCCTCGCAGGATGTCGCATCACGATGGATGTCTTGATGAAGAATAATGGGGGTCACATTGAGACTATGATGTAAAGGCATAACCTTATGCCTTACTAGTTAATGATATTAGGAATCTGGCAGAGCAATTCTTCTTTTCCATGGGATGTATAACAAGAACAATATTTGGCCAGGGGAACTCATACCCGGGCCTCTTTAGTTTCCTCGTCTAGTGAGTTAGCGTGATGCTGACGATGATCTGGAAGGTGACCGCGCAAGGCAGGGAGAGAGTTAGGAGTCTGGACGGGAGTGAAAGAGATGGGAGAGTCTTATTATAGACCATGTTAGAAGCAGAGCTCCAAGACCATATTAGAATAAGGTCTTTCATTATCAACAACATTCATATACAAGTTATTTGAAAGCTGTTGGCCATCATGTACAATTCATGAACAATAAATACATTTCTTTAATTAAATTGGAAAGCATTTCAATAGTTTTCGGTCGTTAGCAAACGGTGTGCACAATAACGTCTACAGAAGTCTTGACCTTAAATTAGTTACTATCTTCAGAAGTCTTGACTTTAAATTAGTTACTATCGTCAGAAGTCTTGACTTTAAATGAGTTACTATCTTCAGAAGTCTTGACTTTAAATTAGTTACTATCTTCAGAAGTCTTGACGTTAAATTAGTTACTATCTTCAGAAGTCTTGACTTTAAATTAGTTACTATATTCAGAAGTCTTGACTTTAAATTAGTTACTATCTCCAGAAGTCTTGATTTTAAATTAGTTACTATCTCCAGAAGTCTTGATTTTAAATTAGTTACTATGTTCAGAAGTCTTGACTTTAAATGAGTTACTATCTTCAGAAGTCTTGACTTTAAATTAGTTACTATCTTCAGAAGTCTTGACGTTAAATTAGTTACTATCTTCAGAAGTCTTGACTTTAAATTAGTTACTATCTTCAGAAGTCTTGGCTTTAAATTAGTTACTATATTCAGAAGTCTTGACATTAAATTAGTTACTATCTCCAGAAGTCTTGATTTTAAATTAGTTACTATCTCCAGAAGTCTTGACTTTAAATGAGTTACTATCTTCAGAAGTCTTGACTTTAAATTAGTTACTATCTTCAGAAGTCTTGACGTTAAATTAGTTACTATCTTCAAAAGTCTTGACTTTAAATTAGTTACTATCTTCAGAAGTCCCTGTTTCCGGTCACAACTTGCAGACTTGTTTACGCTGTTGTGCGTTTTTGTTGCCGTTTTTACTTTGCTACCTGACGGTTTTTACTTTTTCATTACCGTATATTTTTACTTTTTCCCTCACTCAACTTTTTTTTCATTCAACTTTCCTACCCCGGAGGTTTTATCTGGACATGGTTCGTCAGGACTTCAAACAGCCGAAGCTAAGTAACATTAACATGATGCCTTCTAATTGCAGTCGTTGTACTCATAATATACAGGAGAACGATCGCCTTACGGCAAGGATAGCTGTGCTGCAAGCCCAGCTTCAGACGCAATCGTTAGGCAAGGGTCATTTCAGTGTAGGAAAGGATGAAACAGCGTCTGTGCCACCAGCAAGTACAGATAGTAACGTTAGTATAAACCCCCTCGCACGGTCCCCGCAGCCGGACATCTTTCTCATGGCTTCTGGAGGGAAACGCTGTAGGAATGCTCAACCGGTGTCGCTTATTCAGCCGACAGAAACTTTCAACCGGTTCTCCCCGTTAAGCGAGTCGGAGTCGGAGGCCGAGACTTCTCTGGTCTCTGCTCCTCCCGTTGTGGGGTCTGAGACGCCGACGGCTCCCACCATTAGCTCTGACAAATTGAAAACCCTAGTCATTGGCGACTCCATTACCCGCAGTATTAGACTTAAAACTAATCATCCAGCGATCATACACTGTTTACCAGGGGGCAGGGCTACCGACGTTAAGGCTAATCTAAAGACGGTGCTGGCTAAAGCTAAAACTGGCGAGTGTAGAGAGTATAGAGATATTGTTATCCACGTCGGCACCAACGATGTTAGGATGAAACAGTCAGAGGTCACCAAGCGCAATATAGCTTCAGCGTGTAAATCAGCTAGAAAGATGTGTCGGCATCGAGTAATTGTCTCTGGCCCCCTCCCAGTTAGGGGGAGTGATGAGCTCTACAGCAGAGTCTCACAACTCAATCGCTGGATGAAAACTGTTTTCTGCCCCTCCCAAAAGATAGAATTTGTAGATAACTGGCCCTCTTTCTGGGATTCACCCACAAACAGGACCAAGCCTGGCCTGCTGAGGAGTGACGGACTCCATCCTAGCTGGAGGGGTGCTCTCATCTTATCTACGAACATAGACAGGGCTCTAACTCCTCTAGCTCCACAATGAAATAGGGTGCAGGCCAGGCAACAGGCTGTTAGCCAGCCTGCCAGCTTAGTGGAGTCTGCCACTAGCACAGTTAGCGTAGTCAGCTCAGCTTTCCCCATTGAGACCGTGTCTGTGCCTCGATCTTGGTTGGGCAAAATTAAAAATGGCGGTGTTCGCTTCAGTAATCTTACTAGTATAAAGACCTCCTCCATTCCTGCCATTATTGAAAGAGATTGTGATACTTCACATCTCAAAATTGGGTTACTTAATGTTAGATCCCTCACTTCCAAGGCAGTTATAGTCAATGAACTAATCACTGATCATAATCTTGATGTGATTGGTCTGACTGAAACATGGCTTAAGCCTGATGAATTTACTGTGTTAAATGAGGCCTCACCCCCTGGTTACACTAGTGACCAAACCCCCCGTGCATCCGGCAAAGGCGGAGGTGTTGCTAACATTTACGATAGCAAATTTCAATTTACAAAAAAAAACAATGACGTTTTCGTCTTTTGAGCTTCTAGTCATGAAATCTATGCAGCCAACTCAATCACTTTTTATAGCTACTGTTTACAGGCCTCCTGGGCCATATGCAGTGTTCCTTACTGAGTTCCCTGAATTCCTATCGGATCTTGTAGTCATAGCAGATAATATTCTAATTTTTGGTGACTTTAACATTCACATGGAAAAGTCCACAGACCCACTCCAAAAGGCTTTCGGAGCCATCATCGACTCAGTGGGTTTTGTCCAACATGTCTCTGGACCTACTCACTGCCACAGTCATACTCTGGACCTAGTTTTGTCCCATGGAATAAATGTTGTGGATCTTAATGTTTTTCCTCATAATCCTGGATTATCGGACCACCATTTTATTGCGTTTACAATTGCAACAAATAATCTGCTCAGACCCCAACCAAGGAAGATTAAAAGTCGTGCTATAAATTCTCAGACAACCCAAAGATTCCTTGATGCCCTTCCAGACTCCCTCTGCCTACCCAAGGACGTCAGAGGACAAGAATCAGTTAACCACCTAACCGAGGAACTCAATTCAACCTTGCGCAATACCCTAGATGCAGTTGCACCCCTAAAAATTAAAAACATCTGTCATAAGAAACTAGCTCCCTGGTATACAGAAAATACACGAGCTCTGAAGCAAGCTTCCAGAAAATTGGAACGGAAATGGCGCCACACTAAACTGGAAGTCTTCCGACTAGCTTGGAAAGACAGTACCGTGCAGTATCGAAGAGCCCTCACTGCTGCACGATCATCCTATTTTTCCAACTTAATTGAGGAAAATAAGAACAATCCGAAATTTCTTTTTGACACTGTCGCAAAGCTAACTAAAAAGCAGCATTCGCAAATGGAGGATGGCTTTCACTTCAGCAGTAATACATTTATGAACTTTTTTGAGGAAAAGATCATGATCATTAGAAAGCAAATTACGGACTCATCTTTAAATCTGGGTATTCCTCCAGGGCTTCATTGTCCAGAGTCTGCACAACTCTGCCAGGACCTTGGCTCAAGGGAGATATTAAAGTGTTTTAGTACTATATCTCTTGACACAATGATGAAAATAATCATGGCCTCCAAACCCTCAAGCTGCATACTGGACCCTATTCCAACTAAACTACTGAAAGAGCTGCTTCCTGTGCTTGGCCCTCCTATGTTGAACATAATAAACGGCTCTCTATCCACCGGATGTGTACCAAGCTCACTAAAAGTGGCAGTAATAAAGCCTCTCTTGAAAAAGCCGAATCTTGACCCAGAAATTATAAAAAACTATCGGCCTATATCGAATCTTCCATTCCTCTCAAAAATTTTAGAAAAAGTTGTTGCGCAGCAACTCACTGCCTTCCTGAAGACAAACAATGTATACGAAACGCTTCAGTCTGGTTTTAGACCCCATCATAGCACTGAGACTGCACTTGTGAAGGTGGTAAATGACCTTTTAATGACGTCAGACCGAGGCTCTGCATCTGTCCTCGTGCTCCTAGATCTTAGTGCCGCTTTTGATACCATCGATCATCACATTCTTTTGGAGAGATTGGAAACCCAAATTGGTCTACATGGACAAGTTCTGGCCTGGTTTAGATCTTATCTGTCGGAAAGATATCAGTTTGTCTCTGTGAATGGTTCGTCCTCTGACAAATCAATTGTAAATTTCGGTGTTCCTCAAGGTTCCGTTCTAGGACCACTATTGTTTTCACTATATATTTTACCTCTTGGGGATGTCATTCGAAAACATAATGTTAAATTTCACTGCTATGCGGACGACACACAGCTGTACATTTCAATGAAACATGGTGAAGCCCCAAAATTGCCCTCGCTAGAAGCCTGTGTTTCAGACATAAGGAAGTGGATGGCTGCAAATTTTCTACTTTTAAACTCGGACAAAACAGAGATGCTTGTCCTAGGTCCCAAGAAACAAAGAGATCTTCTGTTGAATCTGACAATTAATCTGGATGGTTGTACAGTCGTCTCAAATAAAACTGTGAAGGACCTCGGCGTTACTCTGGACCCTGATCTCTCTTTTGAAGAACATATCAAGACTGCTTCAAGGACAGCTTTTTTCCATCTACGTAACATTGCAAAAATCAGAAACTTTCTGTCCAAAAATGACGCAGAAAAATTAATCCATGCTTTTGTTACTTCTAGGCTCGACTACTGCAATGCTCTACTTTCCGGCTACCCGGATAAAGCACTAAACAAACTTCAGTTAGTGCTAAATACGGCTGCTAGAATCCTGACTAGAACCAAAAAATTTGATCATATTACTCCAGTGCTAGCTTCCCTACACTGGCTTCCTGTTAAGGCAAGGGCTGATTTCAAGGTTTTACTGCTAACCTACAAAGCATTACATGGGCTTGCTCCTACCTATCTTTCCGATTTGGTCCTGCCGTACATACCTACACGTACGCTACGGTCACAAGACGCAGGCCTCCTAATTGTCCCTAGAATTTCTAAGCAAACGGCTGGAGGTAGGGCTTTCTCCTATAGAGCTCCATTTTTATGGAATGGTCTGCCTACCCATGTGAGAGACGCAGACTCAGTCTCAACCTTTAAGTCTTTACTGAAGACTTATCTCTTCAGTAGGTCCTATGATTAAGTATAGTCTGGCCCAGGAGTGTGAAGGTGAACGGAAAGGCTGGAGCAACGAACCGCCCTTGCTGTCTCTGCCTTGTCGGTTCCCCTCTTCCCACTGGGATTCTCTGCCTCTAACCCTTTTACAGGGGCTGAGTCACTGACTTACTGGTGTTCTTCCATGCCGTCCATGGGAGGGGTGCGTCACTTGAGTAGGTTGAGCCACTGACGTGGTCTTCCTGTCTGGGTTGGCGCCCCCCCCTTGGGTTGTGCCGTGGCGGACATCTTTGTGGGCTATACTCGGCCTTGTCTTCGGACGGTAAGTTGGTGGTTGTAGATATCCCTCTAGTGGTGTGGGGGCTGTGCTTTGGCAGAGTGGGTGGGGTTATATCCTGCCTGTTTGGCCCTGTCCGGGGGTATCATCGGATGGGGCCACAGTGTCTTCTGATCCCTCCTGTCTCAGCCTCCAGTATTTATGCTGCAGTAGTTTATGTGTCGGGGGGCTAGGGTCAGTCTGTTACATCTGGAGTATTCTCTTGTCTTATCCAGTGTCCTGTGTGAATGTAAATATGCTCTCTCTAATTCTCTCTTTCTTTCTTTCTCTCGGAGGACCTGAGCCCTAGGACTACCTGGCATGATGACTCCTTGCTGTCCCCAGTCCACCTGGCCATGCTGCTGCTCCAGTTTCAATTGTTCTGCCTGCGGCTACGGAACCCTGACCTGTTCACCGGACGTGCTTGTTGCACCCTCGACAATTACTATGATTATTATTATTTGACCATGCTGGTCATTTACGAACATTTTAACATCTTGACCATGTTCTGTTATAATATCCACCCGGCACAGCCAGAAGAGGACTGGCCACCCCTCATAGCCTGGTTCCTCTCTAGGTTTCTTCCTAGGTTTTTGGCCTTTCTCAGGAGTTTTTCCTAGGGAGTTTTTCCCAGCCTCCGTGCTTCTTTCACATGCATTGCTTGCTGTTTGGGGTTTTAGGCTGGGTTTCTGTACAGCACTTTGAGATTTCAGCTGATGTACGAAGGGCTATATAAATAAATTTGATTTGATTTGATTTGATTTGGCTTTAAATTAGTTACTATATTCAGAAGTCTTGACTTTAAATTAGTTACTATCTCCAGAAGTCTTGATTTTAAATTAGTTACTATCTCCAGAAGTCTTGATTTTAAATTAGTTACTATCTTGGAGGGTTGTACATGACGTCAGTAGTATTCAGAGTGTATTTAATGGAGGGTTGTTCATGACGTCAGTAGTATTCAGAGTGTATTTAATGGAGGGTTGTTCATGACGTCAGCAGTATTCAGAGTGTATTTAATGGAAGGTTGTTCATGACGTCAGTAGTATTCAGAGTGTATTTAATGGAAGGTTGTTCATGACGTCAGTAGTATTCAGAGTGTATTTAATGGAGGGTTGTTCATGACGTCAGTAGTATTCAGAGTGTATTTAATGGAGGGTTGTTCATATTACAGGCCGCTCTTCCACCACCTATAACACTGTGATATTACAGGCCTCCCCATCACCATCACCACCTATAACACTGTGATATTACAGGCCTCCCCATCACCACCACCACCACCACCACCTCCTCCACCACCACCTCCACCACCACCACCTATAACACTGTGATATTACAGGCCTCCCCATTACCACCACCACCACCACCACCTCCTCCACCACCACCTCCACCACCACCACCTATAACACTGTGATATTACAGGCCTCCCCACCACCACCACCACCACCACCACCACCACCACCTATAACACTGTGATATTACAGGCCTCCCCACCACCACCACCACCACCACCACCACCACCACCTATAACACTGTGATATTACAGGCCTCCCCACCACCACCACCACCACCACCACCACCTATAACACTGTGATATTACAGGCCTCCCCACCACCTATAACACTGTGATATTACAGGCCTCCCCACCACCACCACCACCTAGAACACTGTGATATTACAGGCCTCCCCACCACCACCACCACCTATAACACTGTGATATTACAGGCCTCCCCACCACCACCACCACCTATAACACTGTGATATTACAGGCCTCCCCACTACCACCACCACCTATAACACTGTAATATTACAGGCCTCACCACCACCACCACCACCTATAACACTGTGATATTACAGGCCTCACCACCACCACCACCTATAACACTGTGATATTACAGGCCTCCCCACCACCTATAACACTGTGATATTACAGGCCTCACCACCACCACCACCACCTATAACACTGTGATATTACAGGCCTCCCCACCACCCCCACTACCACCACCACCTATAACACTGTGATAATACAGGCCTCCCCACCACCTGTAACACTGTGATATTACAGGCCTCCCCATCACCACCACCACCACCACCCATAACACTGTGATATTACAGGCCTCCCCACCACCACCAACACCACCTATAACACTGTGATATTACAGGCCTCCCCACCACCACCACCACCTATAACACTGTGCTATTACAGGCCTCCCCACCACCAGCACCACCTATAACACCGTGATATTACAGGCCTCCCCACCACCTATAACACTGTGATATTACAGGCCTCCCCACCACCTATAAAACGGTGTTATTACAGGCCTCCCCACCACCACCTATAACACTGTGATAATACAGGCCTCCCCACCACCACCACCACCTATAAAACGGTGTTATTACAGGCCTCCCCACCACCACCTATAACACTGTGATATTACAGGCCTCCCCAGAGCTGTACAGTACAGGACGGTCTGTAAATGTAAACTGCCAGGACAGAGCTGTACAGTACAGGACGGTCTGTAAATGAAAACTGCCAGGACAGAGCTGTACAGGACGGTCTGTAAATGTAAACTGTCAGGACAGAGTTGTACAGGACGGTCTGTAAATGTAAACTGCCAGGACAGAGTCGTACAGTACAGGACGGTCTGTAAATGAATCTGTTTTCTGTTTTCCTGCCACCGGGTTGACCTGAGCGTTGCCAGGTGAAGCTCCAAAGCTCGCACTATATATCAACCTATTTCACCGTGTATCACTGTGTCTCACGCTAGATTACACAGCAGAGAATTAGAAAGGTATCTCCCTGACTGAGCCCCTCCTCCTAGAAATACCTCGGAGGACCGTAATCAAGATTGTCGGCACATCTAAAAAAGCAACGAGACGGTACACACGTTAGGGCATTGATCAGGGGGACTACTACCAGTTCATGCCTTTGACCTACAGGGCATTTGATCCTATGACACAAGCTTTATTTCTCTAACGCTACAGCTTGATATTCCAGCACTTAATTTAAGAGCGCAGTTAAATCACAGAAACCATAATATGTCAAGTGATCCCTGTGCTTTGTAGTGAGGGAGGGAGGGAAAAACAGTAAGTCATGAAAAAAAAAAGCTATGATTGCTTTTCTGTCCCTCCAAATGACAGTTATCACCTGAATGACCTGCTTGGGGCCGAGGCCCATCTCGAAATGACACGCTAAGGCATAACGTCATCTAACAGGGTAGTTACAAAAATCAATACAAACCCCATTTCAAAAAGATACTCAGTGTGTGTGAGAGAGGGACCCGCCCTAACGTTCTTTATTGAATAGGCCTGGGGGCTGGAAAACAAAACTTTGTGACATTCACGTGATCTCTCTCCCCTCTCCCCCCCAAACACAGGAATCTGGGGCCTAGGCAGTCATTCCATTCTCAGGGCGTTCCTTAATTAACGTACAGCTCACTCTAGGCCTTTCACTGCACGGCTACTAACAGCGGTGTAAAGGACTTCAGTAGTTTGTTTTGGGGGGGGGGTGTTATCTGTAACGGGCGTCGTAAGGATTGGACCAAGGTGCAGTTGGGAACGTGTATACTCATCCTCTTTATTAAATCAAAAGAAGGAAAAAACAAACAAATCACGTATACAAAACAAAACGAACGACACTAAACAGTCCTGTCAGGTGCACAGACACAAAACAGGAAACAACTACCCATAAATCCCCTTACAAAAACACCCCTATACATAGGACCTTCAATCAGAGGCAACGAGGAACAGCTGCCTCCAATTGAAGGTCAGTCAACAAACGCTAAACATAGAAGTAGAAAACTAGACTGAACATAGAAAAACACTAACATAGAACATAGACCAAAAACCCCGGAAGACTCTAAACAAACACCCCTCTTACATAATACCATAGCCCAACAAACCCCAAACCACATAAAACAAACACCCCCTGCCACGTCCTAAACAAACTACAATAACAAATAACCCCTTTACTGGTCAGGACGTGACAGTATCAATACTTTACTATTTATATTTTTGACAACTTTTACTTTTACTTCACTACATTTCTAAATAAAACAATGTACATTTTACTCCATACATTTTCCCTGACAACCAAAAGTACTCGTTACATTTTGAATGTTTAGCAGGACAGGAAATTGGTCCAATTCACACACGTATCAAGAGAATGTCCCTGGTCATCCCTACTGCCTCTGATCTGGAGGACTCCCTAAACAGAGAACATCCCTGGTCATCCCTACTGCCTCTGATCTGGAGGACTCCCTAAACAGAGAACATCCCTGGTCATCCCTACTGCCTCTGATCTGGAGGACACACTAAACAGAGAACATCCCTGGTCATCCCTACTGCCTCTGATCTGGAGGATACACTAAACAGAGAACATCCCTGGTCATCCCTACTGCCTCTGATCTGGAGGACTCACTAAACAGAGAACATCCCTGGTCATCCCTACTGCCTCTGATCTGGAGGATACACTAAACAGAGAACATCCCTGGTCATCCCTACTGCCTCTGATCTGGAGGACTCACTAAACAGAGAACATCCCTGGTCCTCCCTACTGCCTCTGATCTGGAGGACTCACTAAACAGAGAACATCCCTGGTCATCTCTACTGCCTCTGATCTGGCGGACTCACTAAACAAAGAACATCGCTGGTCATCCCTACTGCCTCTGATCTGGAGGACTCACTAAACAGAGAACATCCCTGGTCATCCCTACTGCCTCTGATCTGGAGGACTCACTAAACAGAGAACATCCCTGGTCATCCCTACTGCCTCTGATCTGGCAGACTCACTAAACAGAGAACATCGCTGGTCATCCCTACTGCCTCTGATCTGGAGGACTCACTAAACAGAGAACGTCCCTGGTCGTCCCTACTGCCTCTGATCTGGAGGACTCACTAAACAGAGAACGTCCCTGGTCGTCCCTACTGCCTCTGATCTGGAGGACTCACTAAACAGAGAACATCCCTGGTCGTCCCTACTGCCTCTGTTCTGGAGGACTCACTAAACAGAGAACGTCACTGGTCGTCCCTACTGCCTCTGATCTGGAGGACTCACTAAACAGAGAACGTCCCTGGTCGTCCCTACTGCCTCTGATCTGGAGGACTCACTAAACAGAGAACGTCCCTGGTCGTCCCTACTGCCTCTGATCTGGAGGACTCACTAAACAGAGAACATCCCTGGTCATCCCTACTGCCTCTGATCTGGAGGACTCACTAAACAGAGAACATCCCTAGTCATCCCTTCTGCCTCTGATCTGGAGGACTCACTAAACAGAGAACATCCCTGGTCATCCCTACTGCCTCTGATCTGGAGGACACACTAAACAGAGAACATCCTCGGTCATCCCTACTGCCTCTGATCTGGAGGACTCACTAAACAGAGAACATCCCTGGTCATCCCTACTACCTCTGATCTGGCGGACTCACTAAACAGACAACATCGCTGGTCATCCCTACTGCCTCTGATCTGGAGGACTCACTAAACAGAGAACATCCCTGGTCGTCCCTGCTACCTCTGATCTGGAGGACTCACTAAACAGAGAACATCCCTGGTCATCCCTACTGCCTCTGATCTGGAGGACACACTAAACAGAGAACATCCTCGGTCATCCCTACTGCCTCTGATCTGGAGGACTCACTAAACAGAGAACATCCCTGGTCATCCCTACTGCCTCTGATCTGGCGGACTCACTAAACAGAGAACATCGCTGGTCATCCCTACTGCCTCTGATCTGGAGGACTCACTAAACAGAGAACATCCCTGGTCGTCCCTACTGCCTCTGATCTGGAGGACTCACTAAACAGAGAACATCCCTGGTCGTCCCTGCTACCTCTGATCTGGAGGACTCACTAAACAGAGAACATCCCTGGTCATCCCTACTGCCTCTGATCTGGAGGACTCACTAAACAGAGAACATCCCTGGTCATCCCTACTGCCTCTGATCTGGAGGACTCACTGAACAGAGAACATCCCTGGTCGTCCCTTCAGTGTGACGCTGGCAAAAAAAATTAACAATAAAATGGTGCCGTCTGGTTTGCTTAATACAAGGAATTTGAAATGATTTATACTTTCACTTTTGATGCTTAAGATTACTTTAGCAATTACATTTACTTTTGATACTTGTATATTTAAAACCAAATAAATTTTGACTTTAACTCAAGTAGTATTTTAATTTATTCATCCTTTATTTATTTTACTGGGTGATTTTCTCTTTTACTTGAGTCATTTTCTATTAAGTATCTTTACTTTTACTCAAGTATGACAACTGGGTAGTTTTTCCACCACTGGCTACAACGGCTTCATTCTAAACCCTCCTCATTGTGACAGCCTTATTAACTAAACTAAATACGGGCTACAAACAGAATGACTGTCTTCAGCTTGTCTTCGCCGGATCAATAGCAACTCCTCTGACATTCACACTGAAACACATGTACACCAGCCGGCCCAGCCGTAACAACTAGCTTGTCTAGTTCAACTGGCAAAATCATATCTATACATTACAGTAGTGTTGATTTGTTGTCAATACACAATCAGGGGGAAAGAGTGTCTGATGTAGTGAGCACAAAGAGACTTAAGGAGTGGATACCAAATGAAAACGGGTCTGAAACGCAACAATCTGCAGGGCCTGTCAGCCGGGCCTGATGGGAACACTGAGATGTTCCTGGGTCGGATTTATAGACAGTAACATGATATACAGCTGATTTATAGACAGTAACATGTTATACAGCTGATTTATAGACAGTAACATGTTATACAGCTGATTTATAGACAGTATAGACAGTAACATGTTATACAGCTGATTTATAGACAGTAACATGTTATAGATGGGATTTATAGACAGTAACATGATATACAGCAGATTTATAGACAGTAACATGTTATACAGCTGATTTATAGACAGTAACATGTTATACAGCTGATTTATAGACAGTATAGACAGTAACATGTTATACAGCTGATTTATAGACAGTAACATGTTATCGATGTGATTTATAGACAGTAACATGTTATACAGCTGATTTACAGACAGTAACATGTTATACAGTTGATTTATAGACAGTAACATGTTATAGATGTGATTTATAGACAGTAACATGTTATACAGCTGATTTACAGACAGTAACATGTTAAAGATGTGATTTATAGATAGTAGCATGTAATAGATGTGATTTATAGACAGTAACATGTTATACAGCTGATTTTTTGACAGTAACATGTTATAGATGTGATTTATAGAGAGTAACATGTTATAGATGTGATTTATAGACAGTAACATGTTATACAGCTGATTTATAGACAGTAACATGTTATACAGCTGATTTACAGACAGTGACATGTTATCAAATCAAATCAAATCAAATTTATTTATATAGCCCTTCGTACATCAGCTGAAATCTCAAAGTGCTGTACAGAAACCCAGCCTAAAACCCCAAACAGCAAGCAATGCATGTGAAAGAAGCACGGTGGCTGGGAAAAACTCCCTAGGAAAAACTCCTGAGAAAGGCCAAAAACCTAGGAAGAAACCTAGAGAGGAACCAGGCTATGAGGGGTGGCCAGTCCTCTTCTGGCTGTGCCGGGTGGATATTATAACAGAACATAGTCAAGATGTTAAAATGTTCGTAAATGACCAGCATGGTCAAATAATAATAATCATAGTAATTGTCGAGGGTGCAACAAGCACGTCCGGTGAACAGGTCAGGGTTCCGTAGCCGCAGGCAGAACAGTTGAAACTGGAGCAGCAGCATGGCCAGGTGGACTGGGGACAGCAAGGAGTCATCATGCCAGGTAGTCCTAGGGCTCAGGTCCTACGAGAGAAAGAAAGAAAGAAAGAAAGAGAGAATTAGAGAGAGCATATTTACATTCACACAGGACACCGGATAAGACAAGAGAATACTCCAGATGTAACAGACTGACCCTAGCCCCCCGACACATAAACTACTGCAGCATAAATACTGGAGGCTGAGACAGGAGGGATCAGAAGACACTGTGGCCCCATCCGATGATACCCCCGGACAGGGCCAAACAGGCAGGATATAACCCCACCCACTTTGCCAAAGCACAGCCCCCCACACCACTAGAGGGATATCTACAACCACCAACTTACCGTCCGAAGACAAGGCCGAGTATAGCCCACAAAGATGTCCGCCACGGCACAACCCAAGGGGGGGGCGCCAACCCAGACAGGAAGACCACGTCAGTGGCTCAACCTACTCAAGTGACGCACCCCTCCCATGGACGGCATGGAAGAACACCAGTAAGTCAGTGACTCAGCCCCTGTAAAAGGGTTAGAGGCAGAGAATCCCAGTGGGAAGAGGGGAACCGACAAGGCAGAGACAGCAAGGGCGGTTCGTTGCTCCAGCCTTTCCGTTCACCTTCACACTCCTGGGCCAGACTATACTTAATCATAGGACCTACTGAAGAGATAAGTCTTCAGTAAAGACTTAAAGGTTGAGACTGAGTCTGCGTCTCTCACATGGGTAGGCAGACCATTCCATAAAAATGGAGCTCTATAGGAGAAAGCCCTACCTCCAGCCGTTTGCTTAGAAATTCTAGGGACAATTAGGAGGCCTGCGTCTTGTGACCGTAGCGTACGTGTAGGTATGTACGGCAGGACCAAATCGGAAAGATAGGTAGGAGCAAGCCCATGTAATGCTTTGTAGGTTAGCAGTAAAACCTTGAAATCAGCCCTTGCCTTAACAGGAAGCCAGTGTAGGGAAGCTAGCACTGGAGTAATATGATCAAATTTTTTGGTTCTAGTCAGGATTCTAGCAGCCGTATTTAGCACTAACTGAAGTTTGTTTAGTGCTTTATCCGGGTAGCCGGAAAGTAGAGCATTGCAGTAGTCGAGCCTAGAAGTAACAAAAGCATGGATTAATTTTTCTGCGTCATTTTTGGACAGAAAGTTTCTGATTTTTGCAATGTTACGTAGATGGAAAAAAGCTGTCCTTGAAGCAGTCTTGATATGTTCTTCAAAAGAGAGATCAGGGTCCAGAGTAACGCCGAGGTCCTTCACAGTTTTATTTGAGACGACTGTACAACCATCCAGATTAATTGTCAGATTCAACAGAAGATCTCTTTGTTTCTTGGGACCTAGGACAAGCATCTCTGTTTTGTCCGAGTTTAAAAGTAGAAAATTTGCAGCCATCCACTTCCTTATGTCTGAAACACAGGCTTCTAGCGAGAGCAATTTTGGGGCTTCACCATGTTTCATTGAAATGTACAGCTGTGTGTCGTCCGCATAGCAGTGAAATTTAACATTATGTTTTCGAATGACATCCCCAAGAGGTAAAATATATAGTGAAAACAATAGTGGTCCTAGAACGGAACCTTGAGGAACACCGAAATTTACAATTGATTTGTCAGAGGACGAACCATTCACAGAGACAAACTGATATCTTTCCGACAGATAAGATCTAAACCAGGCCAGAACTTGTCCATGTAGACCAATTTGGGTTTCCAATCTCTCCAAAAGAATGTGGTGATCGATGGTATCAAAAGCGGCACTAAGATCTAGGAGCATGAGGACAGATGCAGAGCCTCGGTCTGACGTCATTAAAAGGTCATTTACCACCTTCACAAGTGCAGTCTCAGTGCTATGATGGGGTCTAAAACCAGACTGAAGCGTTTCGTATACATTGTTTGTCTTCAGGAAGGCAGTGAGTTGCTGCGCAACAACTTTTTCTAAAATTTTTGAGAGGAATGGAAGATTCGATATAGGCCGATAGTTTTTTATAATTTCTGGGTCAAGATTCGGCTTTTTCAAGAGAGGCTTTATTACTGCCACTTTTAGTGAGCTTGGTACACATCCGGTGGATAGAGAGCCGTTTATTATGTTCAACATAGGAGGGCCAAGCACAGGAAGCAGCTCTTTCAGTAGTTTAGTTGGAATAGGGTCCAGTATGCAGCTTGAGGGTTTGGAGGCCATGATTATTTTCATCATTGTGTCAAGAGATATAGTACTAAAACACTTTAGTATCTCCCTTGAGCCAAGGTCCTGGCAGAGTTGTGCAGACTCTGGACAATGAAGCCCTGGAGGAATACCCAGATTTAAAGAGGAGTCCGTAATTTGCTTTCTAATGATCATGATCTTTTCCTCAAAAAAGTTCATAAATTTATTACTGCTGAAGTGAAAGCCATCCTCCATTTGCGAATGCTGCTTTTTAGTTAGCTTTGCGACAGTGTCAAAAAGAAATTTCGGATTGTTCTTATTTTCCTCAATTAAGTTGGAAAAATAGGATGATCGTGCAGCAGTGAGGGCTCTTCGATACTGCACGGTACTGTCTTTCCAAGCTAGTCGGAAGACTTCCAGTTTAGTGTGGCGCCATTTCCGTTCCAATTTTCTGGAAGCTTGCTTCAGAGCTCGTGTATTTTCTGTATACCAGGGAGCTAGTTTCTTATGACAGATGTTTTTAATTTTTAGGGGTGCAACTGCATCTAGGGTATTGCGCAAGGTTGAATTGAGTTCCTCGGTTAGGTGGTTAACTGATTCTTGTCCTCTGACGTCCTTGGGTAGGCAGAGGGAGTCTGGAAGGGCATCAAGGAATCTTTGGGTTGTCTGAGAATTTATAGCACGACTTTTAATCTTCCTTGGTTGGGGTCTGAGCAGATTATTTGTTGCAATTGTAAACGCAATAAAATGGTGGTCCGATAATCCAGGATTATGAGGAAAAACATTAAGATCCACAACATTTATTCCATGGGACAAAACTAGGTCCAGAGTATGACTGTGGCAGTGAGTAGGTCCAGAAACATGTTGGACAAAACCCACTGAGTCGATGATGGCTCCGAAAGCCTTTTGGAGTGGGTCTGTGGACTTTTCCATGTGAATGTTAAAGTCACCAAAAATTAGAATATTATCTGCTATGACTACAAGATCCGATAGGAATTCAGGGAACTCAGTAAGGAACACTGCATATGGCCCAGGAGGCCTGTAAACAGTAGCTATAAAAAGTGATTGAGTAGGCTGCATAGATTTCATGACTAGAAGCTCAAAAGACGAAAACGTCATTGTTTTTTTTTTTGTAAATTGAAATTTGCTATCGTAAATGTTAGCAACACCTCCGCCTTTGCCGGATGCACGGGGGGTTTGGTCACTAGTGTAACCAGGGGGTGAGGCCTCATTTAACACAGTAAATTCATCAGGCTTAAGCCATGTTTCAGTCAGGCCAATCACATCAAGATTATGATCAGTGATTAGTTCATTGACTATAACTGCCTTGGAAGTGAGGGATCTAACATTAAGTAACCCAATTTTGAGATGTGAAGTATCACAATCTCTTTCAATAATGGCAGGAATGGAGGAGGTCTTTATACTAGTAAGATTACTGAAGCGAACACCGCCATTTTTAATTTTGCCCAACCAAGATCGAGGCACAGACACGGTCTCAATGGGGAAAGCTGAGCTGACTACGCTAACTGTGCTAGTGGCAGACTCCACTAAGCTGGCAGGCTGGCTAACAGCCTGTTGCCTGGCCTGCACCCTATTTCATTGTGGAGCTAGAGGAGTTAGAGCCCTGTCTATGTTCGTAGATAAGATGAGAGCACCCCTCCAGCTAGGATGGAGTCCGTCACTCCTCAGCAGGCCAGGCTTGGTCCTGTTTGTGGGTGAATCCCAGAAAGAGGGCCAGTTATCTACAAATTCTATCTTTTGGGAGGGGCAGAAAACAGTTTTCATCCAGCGATTGAGTTGTGAGACTCTGCTGTAGAGCTCATCACTCCCCCTAACTGGGAGGGGGCCAGAGACAATTACTCGATGCCGACACATCTTTCTAGCTGATTTACACGCTGAAGCTATATTGCGCTTGGTGACCTCTGACTGTTTCATCCTAACATCGTTGGTGCCGACGTGGATAACAATATCTCTATACTCTCTACACTCGCCAGTTTTAGCTTTAGCCAGCACCGTCTTTAGATTAGCCTTAACGTCGGTAGCCCTGCCCCCTGGTAAACAGTGTATGATCGCTGGATGATTAGTTTTAAGTCTAATACTGCGGGTAATGGAGTCGCCAATGACTAGGGTTTTCAATTTGTCAGAGCTAATGGTGGGAGCCGTCGGCGTCTCAGACCCCACAGCGGGAGGAGCAGAGACCAGAGAAGTCTCGGCCTCCGACTCCGACTCGCTTAACGGGGAGAACCGGTTGAAAGTTTCTGTCGGCTGAATAAGCGACACCGGTTGAGCATTCCTACAGCGTTTCCCTCCAGAAGCCATGAGAAAGATGTCCGGCTGCGGGGACCGTGCGAGGGGGTTTATACTAACGTTACTATCTGTACTTGCTGGTGGCACAGACGCTGTTTCATCCTTTCCTACACTGAAATGACCCTTGCCTAACGATTGCGTCTGAAGCTGGGCTTGCAGCACAGCTATCCTTGCCGTAAGGCGATCGTTCTCCTGTATATTATGAGTACAACGACTGCAATTAGAAGGCATCATGTTAATGTTACTTAGCTTCGGCTGTTTGAAGTCCTGACGAACCATGTCCAGATAAAACCTCCGGGGTAGGAAAGTTGAATGAAAAAAAAAGTTGAGTGAGGGAAAAAGTAAAAATATACGGTAATGAAAAAGTAAAAACCGTCAGGTAGCAAAGTAAAAACGCACAACAGCGTAAACAAGTCTGCAGCTGATTTATAGACAGTAACATGTTATAGATGTGATTTATAGAGAGTAACATAGAGTAACATAGAGAGTAACATGTTATAGATGTGATTTATAGACAGTAACATGTTATACAGCTGATTTACAGACAGTGACATGTTATACAGCTGATTTATAGACAGTAACATGTTATAGATGTGATTTATAGACAGTAACATGTTATACAGCTGATTTATAGACAGTAACATGTGATAGATGTGATTTATAGACAGTAACATGTTATAGATGTGATTTATAGACAGTAACATGTTATACAGCTGATTTATAGACAGTAACATGTTATAGATGTGATTTATAGACAGTAACATGTTATAGATGGGATTTATAGACAGTAACATGTTATACAGCTGATTTATAGACAGTAACATGTTATACAGCTGATTTACAGACAGTAACATGTTATACAGCTGATTTACAGACAGTAACATGTTATAGATGTGATTTACAGACAGTAACATGTTATACAGCTGATTTATAGACAGTAACATGTTATAGATGTGATTTATAGACAGTAACATGTTATAGATGTGATTTATAGACAGTAACATGTTATACAGCTGATTTATAGAGAGTAACATGTTATACAGCTGATTTATAGATAGTAACATGTTATGGATGTGATTTATAGACTGTAACATGTGATAGATGTGATTTATAGACAGTAACATGTTATAGATGTGATTTATAGACAGTAACATGTTATACCCCTGATTTATAGACAGTAACATGTTATAAAGCTGATTTATAGACAGTAACATGTTACACAGCTGATTTACAGACAGAAACATGTTATACAGCTGATTTATAGACAGTAACATGCTATAGATGTGATTTATAGACAGTAACATGTTATACAGCTGATTTATAGACAGTAACATGTTATACAGTTGATTTATAGACAGTAACATGTTATACAGCTGATTTATAGACAGTATAGACAGTAACATGTTATACAGCTGATTTATAGACAGTAACATGTTATAGATGGGATTTATAGACAGTAACATGTTATAGATGTGATTTATAGACAGTAACATGTTATAGATGTGATTTATAGACAGTAACATGTTATACAGCTGGAATCAAAAAGGGTTCTATCTGGAATCAAAAAGGGTTCTATCTGGAATCAAAAAGGGTTCTATCTGGAATCAAAAAGGGTTCTATCTGGAATCAAAAAGGGTTCTATCTGGAATCAAAAAGGGTTCTATCTGGAATCAAAAAGGGTTCTATCTGGAATCAAAAAGGGTTCTGCTATGGTGACAGCTGAAGAACTATTTTGGACCCTTTTATCTAAGACTGTATAACTCATTATATATATCTCTGTAAGACACATTTCCTGAAAAGGACACAATAAATACATTCTTATGTTATTATTATTGTTTATTATTATTATTTTATATTATTACTATTAATTATTATTATTATTATTGTTTATTAATATTATTATTATTGTTTATTATTATTATTGTTATTATTATTGTTTATTATTGTTATTTTGTATTATTACTATTAATTATTATTATCTATTGGAGCCCTTTCTGGTGAGAACTAGGACCACATTGACATCTTCCAAGGTGCACCTTTATTTGACCAGGTCTGTGCCATATTGTCCATGTGAGAATACACCTGGTTTGAGAAAAAAACCCTCTGTACAAGTCAAAGTGCTATAGATGTCAGCGGTGATAATAAAATCACAGCATTTTGGGAGCAGCTCTACTCCCAACTTAGCCTTTTTTGGCAGGGCTTTATCAAGATGAAATAAGCTTGTGACTTTTCAATTCCAGATATCATTTGTTTTCTATATTACATCTCTGGATTGAGCATGTGATGGAATTGTTCCTGGGAGGTGTGGTGTGGGGGTCTGCAGGGGCGATGGGGGAGGGATGTCCTGTAATAGGTTATCACCAGACATATCTTTCCACTATAGAAAGGCAACACATGTACATCTGTGGCCCAGTGTCACAGCTTTAAACATACAGCAGAAATGCATTACTTCCTCTGATTGCTACTCTTTTCATTCAGTGTGTCAAAAACCCACAGTTATTTTTGTTACGCGGCATTTTGATTCATTTAAATTACTGGTGGTCTCTGTTGACATTGAAAGCTTGCAGAGAAACGGCAATAACATATCATTTGTTGTGTGTGTGTGTGTGTGTGTGTGTGTGTGTGTGTGTGTGTGTGTGTGTGTGTGTGTATTAGTATTTTCTGTGCAGGTGTTTGAGATATCATACAGAAGCAATCCTGTATGTAATTTAGAGTATCATCTCAACACAGCAGCCCTGAACCATGTTCCCAGAGATCCCCTTGTTTTCTCACATGAAATACAGTTGACACAAAGTAAATACCTTGTTGTATTGTGTTCCAACAACTATCCCTGTTGGATCCACATGTTGTTGACCCTTCCACTCTATCAGTAAATACCCTGTAGGATCCACATGTTGTTGACCCTTCCACTCTATCAGTAAATACCCTGTTGGAGCCACATGTTGTTGACCCTTCCACTCTATCAGTAAATACCCTGTAGGATCCACATGTTGTTGACCCTTCCACTCTATCAGTAAATACCCTGTAGGATCCACATGTTGTTGACCCTTCCACTCTATCAGTAAATACCCTGTTGGAGCCACATGTTGTTGACCCTTCCACTCTATCAGTAAATACCCTGTTGGAGCCACATGTTGTTGACCCTTCCACTCTATCAGTAAATACCCTGTTGGAGCCACATGTTGTTGACCCTTCCACTCTATCAGTAAATACCCTGTAGGATCCACATGTTGTTGACCCTTCCACTCTATCAGTAAATACCCTGCTGGATCCACATGTTGTTGACCCTTTCACTCTATCAGTAAATACCCTCTTCCTGTGGTGAACTCTTCCTGGGGTGATCTCTTCCTGGCGTGATCTCTTCCTGGGGTGATCTCTTCCTGGGGTGAATTCTTCCTGGGGTGAACTCTTCCTGGGGTGAACTCTTCCTGGGGTGAACCCTTCCTGAATTATGTTATTATTATGACCAGAGCAGAGAGGGCTGGGCTGAGAGGACAGGGAGCTTCCTGTCCCTCCACTCTCTTCCTTTAGGACCAGAGCAGAGAGGGCTGGGCTGAGAGGACTGAGAGGCCCCTGTCCCTCCACTCTCTTCCTTAAGGACCAGAGCAGAGAGGGCTGGGCTGAGAGGACTGAGAGGCCCCTGTCCCTCCACTCTCTTCCTTAAGGACCAGAGCAGAGAGGGCTGGGCTGAGAGGACTGAGAGGCCCCTGTCCCTCCACTCTCTTCCTTAAGGACCAGAGCAGAGAGGGCTGGGCTGAGAGAACTGAGAGGTTTCTGCCTCTCCACTCTCTTCCTTAAGGACCAGAGCAGAGAGGGCTGGGCTGAGAGGACTGAGAGGCCCCTGTCCCTCCACTCTCTTCCTTAAGGACCAGAGCAGAGAGGGCTGGGCTGAGAGGACTGAGAGGCCCCTGTCCCTCCACTCTCTTCCTTTAGGACCAGAGCAGACATCAATATTTAACAGCTCTGTGATTGACATTTTAAATTCACCGGCTCGATGATAATCAGAGGAGATGGGAATGAAAGGAGGAGCTGTTTTGAATCTGCTTAGAAACTGTGATGTTGAGGCTCCACAGAGTCAATTAAGGCTGAATGTTGAGGCCTATTTAAGCAGCAAGGCTGGATAACTATATTGGATCGGATAATCTGCCCTCTGATATAAAACGCCTTTTTCCTTGGTGGACACAACTACTGCCAGAGAGAGAGCAGGCTACACTTTACTCCTCCCCTCCTCCTCTCCTCCTCTCCCCTACTTCTCTCCTCCTCCCCTTTTCCTCCTCCTCTCCCCTCCTCCTCCTCCTCCCCTCTTCCTCCGCCTCTCCCCTCCTCCTCTCCTCCTCCCCTCTTCCTTCTCTCCTCCTCTCCCCTACTTCTCTCCTCCTCCCCTCTTCCTCCGCCTCTCCCCTCCTCCTCTCCTCCTCCCCTCTTCCTTCTCTCCTCCCCTCCCCCTCCTCCTCTCCCCCTCTTCTCCTCCTCCACCCCTCCTCCCCCCTCCTCCTCCTCCTCCCTCCTCTCTTCCCCCTCCCCCTCCTCCACTCCTCTCCCTCTCCTCCTCCTCCTCCCCTACTCCTCCACCCCTCCCTAACCCACACACTCCACTCAGAGGTGAAGACTGGGCCTTAATATTTAATGAGGCTGCTCCATGTAACTAGAGCACCACAGTTATCAACGTAAAACAGATGATCTCTCTTCATCACTAACCATCATGAGACTCAGATCGCATGTTACATGTCCATTACATAGGCTGTTAAAGAGATCGCATGTTACATGTCCATTACATGGGCTGTATAAGAGACGGGGACTGAGATCAAAGACAAGTCAGAACAAATACAATCAAATCAAATCACATGCGCCGAACACAACACAACAACACAACAACAACACACCACAACAACACAACAACACAACAACAACACACCACAACAACACAACAACAACACACCACAACAACACAACAACACAACACCACAACACCACACCACACCACAACACAACAACACAACACAACACAACAACACAACAACACAACACCTTACAGTGAAATGCTTACTTACGAGCCCCTAACCAACAGTGCAGTTTCAAGAAATACAGATAAGAATAAGAGATAAAAGTAACAAGTAATTAAAGAGGAGCAGTAAAATAACAATATATACAGGGGGTACCGGTACAGAGTCAATGTGGAGGCTATATACAGGGGGTACCGGTACAGAGTCAATGTGGAGACTATATACAGGGGGTACCGGTACAGAGTCAATGTGGAGGCTATATACAGGGGGTACCGGTACAGAGTCAATGTGGAGACTATATACAGGGGGTACCGGTACAGAGTCAATGTGGAGGCTATATACAGGGAGGGTACCGGTACAGAGTCAATGTGGAGGCTATATACAGAGGGTACCGGTTCAGAGTTAATGTGGAGGCTATATACAGGGGGTACCGGTACAGAGTCAATGTGGAGGCTATATACAGGGGGTACCGGAACAGAGTCAATGTGGAGGCTATATACAGGGGGTACCGGTACAGAGTCAATGTGGAGGCTATATACAGAGGGTACCGGTACAGAGTCAATGTGGAGGCTATATACAGGGGGTACCGGTACAGAGTCAATGTGGAGGCTATATACAGGGGGTACCGGTACAGAGTCAATGTGGAGGCTATATACAGGGGGTACCGGTACAGAGTCAATGTGGAGGCTATATACAGGTGGTACCGGTACAGAGTCAATGTGGAGGCTATATACAGGTGGTACCGGTACAGAGTCAATGTGGAGGCTATATACAGGGGGTACCGGTACAGAGACAATGTGGAGGCTATATACAGGGTATTATGGTACAGAGTCAATGTGGAGGCTATATACAGGGGGTACCGGTACAGAGTCAATGTGGAGGCTATATACAGGGTATTACGGTACAGAGTCAATGTGGAGGCTATATACAGGGGGTACCGGTACAGAGTCAATGTGGAGGCTATATACAGGGGGTACCGGTACAGAGTCAATGTGGAGGCTATATACAGGGGGTACCGGTACAGAGTCAATGTGGAGGCTATATACAGGGGGTACCGGCACAGAGTCAATGTGGAGGCTATATACAGGGGGTACCGATACAGAGTCAATGTGGAGGCTATATATAGGGGGTACCGGTACAGAGTCAATGTGGAGGCTATATACAGGGGGTACCGGTACAGAGTCAATGTGGAGGCTATATACAGGGGGTACCGGTACAGAGTCAATGTGGAGGCTATATACAGGGGGTACCGGTACAGAGTCAATGTGGAGGCTATATACAGGGGGTACCAGTACAGAGTCAATGTGGAGGCTATATACAGGGGGGTACCGGTACAGAGTCAATGTGGAGGCTATATACAGGGGGTACCGGTACAGAGTCAATGTGGAGACTATATACAGGGGGTACCGGTACAGAGTCAATGTGGAGGCTATATACAGGGAGGGTACCGGTACAGAGTCAATGTGGAGGCTATATACAGGATACAGGGGGTACCGGTACAGAGTCAATGTGGAGGCTATATACAGGGGGTACCTGTACAGAGTCAATGTGGAGACTATATACAGGGGGTACCGGTACAGAGTCAATGTGCGGGGGCACCGGTTAGTTGAGGTAGTATCTACATGTAAGTAGAGTTAATTAAAGTGACTATTCATAGATGACAACAGAGAGTGGCAGTGGTGAGGAGAGGGGAGGGGGGGTAATGTGAATAGTGTGGGTAGCCATTTGACTAGATGTTCAGGAGTCTTATGCCTTTGGGGTAGAAGCTGTTTAGAAGCCTCTTGGACCTAGACTTGGCGCTCCGGTACCACTTGCCATGTGGTAGAAGAGAGAACAGTCTATTACTAGGGTGGCTGGAGTCTTTGACAATTTTCAGGGCCTTCCTCTGACACCGCCTGGTATAGAGATCCTGGATGGCAGGAAACTTAGCCCCAGTGATGTACTGGGCCGTTAATACGGTAATGGAACTGGACACCCCACCTTGAAATGCAGTTAATACGGTAGTGAAACTGGACACCCCACCTTGAAATGCAGTTAATACGGCAATGAAACTGGACACCCCACCTTGAAATGCAGTTAATACGGTAGTGAAACTGGACACCCTCCGTGAAATGCAGTTAATACGGTAATGGAACTGGACACCACACCTTGAAATGCAGTTAATACGGTAGTGAAACTGGACACCCCACCTTGAAATGCAGTTAATACGGTAATGAAACTGGACACCCCACCTTGAAATGCAGTTAATACGGTAGTGAAACTGGACACTGCACCTTGAAATGCGGTTAATACGGTAGTGAAACTGGACACTGCACCTTGAAATGCAGTTAATACGGCAATGAAACTGGACACCCCACCTTGAAATGCAGTTAATACGGTAGTGAAACTGGACACCCTCCGTGAAATGCAGTTAATACGGTAATGGAACTGGACACCCCACCTTGAAATGCAGTTAATACAGTAGTGAAACTGGACACCCCACCTCGAAATGCAGTTAATACGGTAATGAAACTGGACACCCCACCTTCAAATGCAGTTAATACGGTAGTGAAACTGGACACTGCACCTTGAAATGCGGTTAATACGGTAGTGAAACTGGACACTGCACCTTGAAATGCAGTTAATACGGTAGTGAAACTGGACACCCCACCTTGAAATGCAGTTAATACGGTAGTGAAACTGGACACCCCACCTTGAAATGCAGTTAATACGGTAATGGAACTGTCTCCTGAGCTACCTGTCGGCCTACCTGCTTTAATTCATTCAAAAAATATTGTCTGTGTAGAAAACCTTTTGTCACAGGTTCCAACGAGAGTGGCGCCCCTCCTCGGTTGGGCGGCGCTCGGCGGTCGTCGTCGCCGGCCTATTAGCTGCCACCGATCGTTGTTTCTGTGTCGTTTAGTTTTGTCTGTCTGTTCCGCACCTGTTTTGTGTATGTCATTAGTGGGGACTTATTTAATGTGTGTTTTCAGTTGGGATTTTGTGCGGGATTGTTTATTGTCCACGTTGTGTTAGTGACAATTATACGGGAAGGATTTACCGGGCTGCGCTCCTTGCCTTTGAATTATATTTTGTGTTTTATGGGAAAGTGTTTCTCCCAGGCGAACTTTGTATAGCGCCCTGTGCTTTTCGCCGTTTGTGTGTGTCCGTTTTATTAAAAGACACTCACCTCCAGCACCTCTGTCTCCTGCATTTGATTCCGCCTATCCGCCAGTCCAAATCAGACGTGACACCTTTACTAAAATGAGTTTCAACGAGGCCAAAATTGACCTGCTCAAAATCCTGTCTAAGGAATTCAGCCTACATGTAACTATTTGAAGCAACAAACAAAAAGTCTGACATTTTATTGTGTTACAATGGATTTAATTGTTATTGTTTTTGTTAACGATCTACACAAAATGCTTATTTTCATTTTATATTTTTAAAGATTAATGGCAAATAAAACCCTAATATACCTTGATTAGATAAGTATTCACCCCCCTGAGTCAATACATGTTAGAGACGCCCCTGGCAGTGATTACAGCTGGGAGGCTTCTTGGGGAAGTCTTTGCACACCTGTATTGTGCAATATTTGCCCATTATTATTTTTTAAATGATTCAAGCTCTGTCAAGATGTTGGGGAGCATGGCTAGACGGCTATTTTCAAGTCTTTTTCAAGTAGATTTAAGTCAAAACTGTAAACTCGGTCACTCAGGAACATTCATTGTCTTCTTGGTAAGCAACTCCAGTGTATATTTGGCCTTGTGTTTTAGGTTATTGTCCTGCTGAAAGGTGAATTCATCTTCCAGTGTAGATCTGGCCTTGTGTTTTAGGTTATTGTCCTGCTGTCTATGATTTTCTATGTTTTCTATTTCTATGTTTAAGTTCTAGTTTTTCTATTTCTATGTTGTTGTTTTTTGGGTTGATCTCCAATTGGAGGCAGTTGGTCCTCGTTGCCTCTAATTGGAGATCATATTTAAGTAGGGTTTTTTTCCACCTGTGTTTGTGGGCAGTTATTTTCTGTTTATTCTCTATACCTGGCAGAACTGTATTCTGATCGTTTGCCATTTGTCTTTAGTGTTTTTTTTAGTTAATAAATATCATAATGAGCACTCAACACGGTGGGCTTTGGTCCCGTCTATACGACAGCCGTTACAGTGGCCTTGTTTACGAGGCATTGGAAAACCTCTCTTGTCTTTGTGGTTGAATCTGTGTTTGAAATTCAATGCTGGACTGGGGGACCTAACAGATAATTTTATGTGTTTGGGTACAGAGATGAGGTAGTCATAATTTGTTTTAATGTTAAATACTATTATTGCACACAGAGTGAGTCAATGCAACTTATTCTGTGACTTGTTAGGACATTTTTACTCCTGATCTCATTTACCATAATAAAGGGGTTGAATAGTTATTGACTCAAGACGTTTCAGCTTTTCATTTTCAATTAATTGGTAAAAATGTCTAAACATAATTCCACTTTGACCTTGTGGTGTATTGTGGGTAAATCAGTGACACAACATCTCTATGTAATCCATTTTAAATTCAGCCTGTAACAAAACAAAATGTGGAAAAATACTTTCCGAAGGTACTATGTATATTATTATATATAAATATATATTTATATATATATATACATATATATATATATATATATATATATATATATATATATATATTATTTTATTATATATACACTGAGAATACAAAACATTAAGAACACCAGCTTTTTCTGACGTAGACTGACCAGGTGAATCCAGGTGAAAGATATGATCCCTTATTGATGTCACCTGTTAAATTAACTTAAATCTGTGTATATGAAGGGGAGGAGACAGGTTAAATAAGGAGTTTTAAACCTTGAGACAGTTGAGACATGAATTGTGTACGTGTGCCATTCAGAGGGTGAATGGACAAGACAAGAGATTTAAATACCTTTGAACAGGGTATAGTAGTAGGTGCCAGGTGCACCAGTTTGTATCAAGAAATGCGACGCTGCTGGGTTTTTCCACGCTCCACAGTTTCCCGTGTGTATCAAGAACGGTCCACCACCCAAAGGACATCCAGCCAACCAAACACAACTGAGGGAAGCATTGGAGTCAACATGGGGCCAGCATCCATGTGGAACGCTTTCAACATTTTAAAACCTTGAGAGAACATTGCTAGAAATAGGCCTACCATAGATTTCTAAGCTAACGAATACCAAAGAATGCTAACTAACCAAAGAATGCTAACTAGCTAAAGAATGCTAACTAACTAAAGAATGCTAACTAACTAAAGAATGCTAACTAACTAAAGAATGCTAACTAACTAAAGAATGCTAACTAACTAAAGAATGGTAACTAGATAAAGAACGCTAATGAACGCAATAAGTAAACATTCGCTTTTATGTAAAATACAACCTACCTTAGAATGGCACATGATTCACGGCGGGTTTAGATTCGCGGGTAATTGTGGTTGATTCTGATTCTGATTTTGATTTTGATTAACAGAGAATAAGATATTTTCCCTCTGACAAAATCACCAAGCGAAGTAAAAACAAACACAACCTTCCCAAATTCCGCCAGGTGCCAGAGGAGAGAAAAGAACCAATGTCACGTTCTGACCAGTAAAAGGGATCAATTGTTACATTTACGTCATTTAGCAGACACTCTTATCCAGAGCGACTTACAGTAGTGAATGCATACATTTTATTTGATGCATTATTCTTATTTTTCTTGTACTGGCCCCCCGTGGGAATCGACCCCACAACCCCAGCGTTGCAAACACCATGCTCTACCAACTGAGCCACAGGGAAGACGTTACATTTGTCATTGTAGTATGGTCAGGGCGTGGCAGGGGGTGTTGTTTCTGTGTGTTTTGGGGTTGGTTTGTTTCCAGGGGATATGTTCTAGTTTTCTTTTTCTATGTTCATTTTCTATGATTTGGCTGAGTATGGTTTCCAATCAGAGGCAGGTGTCTTTCGTTGTCTCTGATTGGAAGCCATACTTAGGCAGCCTGTTTTTTTCCTTTGGGTTTTGTGGGTGGTTGTTTTCGGTATAGCCTATGTGACTTACGTAACTGTTGATTGTCGGTTTGTTATTTTCGTTTAAGTGTTCACTTTATTTAAATAATAAAAGAAGATGAGCACTTTACCCGCTGCGCTTTGGTCCCCCTTTCAGCGACGCTTGTGACAACCAAGCTGCATCTTTCAGTCTAAGATAGGCTTAAATAAATGTCATTTTCACAACTGTAATTACCTCATAATATTTTACCAGACGGCCAAAAGTGTTTTACAGGCCTGTTAAAACTAGATGACATAAACAACGTAGCATGGTGATAATGTTATACCAGTCAGCCAAAAGTGTTTTATAGGCCTGTTAAAACTATACTACATAATCGACACAGTGTGGTGATTTTTAAAGAAAGCATTCAGTTGACTGAATTGCAACAAAAACGACAAGACCTCATTAGATTTGTGTGTATAGATCTATTTATCCATTTACAGTGGTATAATTATGTGTTTGCTGGAGTTAAATGCATTTAAATAGTACTTCCAGTTTAAAATGGTTTGCAATTTTCTCTGTAAGGAAAATGTATCGATTTTCTGAAAAATATTAAACCTTACTACCAGCCATTCCAGTAGTAGCCTGCTATAGACCTTAACTACCAGCCATTCCAGCAGTAGCCTGCTATAGACCCTAACTACCAGCCATTCCAGCAGTAGCCTACTATAGACCCTAACTACCAGCCATTCCAGTAGTAGCCTGCTATAGACCCTAACTACCAGCCATTCCAGTAGTAGCCTGCTATAGACCCTAACTACCAGCCATTCCAGCAGTAGCCTGCTATAGATCCTAACTACCAGCCATTCCAGCAGTAGCCTGCTATAGATCCTAACTACCAGCCATTCCAGTAGTAGCCTGCTATAGACCCTAACTACCAACCATTCCAGTAGTAGCCTGCTATAGACCCTAACTACCAGCCAATCCAGTAGTAGCCTGCTATAGACCCTAACTACCAGCCATTCCAGTAGTAGCCTGCTATAGACCCTAACTACCAGCCATTCCAGTAGTAGCCTGCTATAGATCCTAACTACCAGCCATTCCAGCAGTAGCCTGCTATAGACCCTAACTACCAGCCATTCCAGCAGTAGCCTGCTATAGACCCTAACTACCAGCCATTCCAGTAGTAGCCTGCTATAGACCCTAACTACCAGCCATTCCAGTAGTAGCCTGCTATAGACCCTAACTACCAGCCAATCCAGTAGTAGCCTGCTATAGACCCTAACTACCAGCCATTCCAGTAGTAGCCTGCTATAGACCCTAACTACCAGCCATTCCAGTAGTAGCCTGCTATAGACCCTAACTACCAGCCATGCCAGTAGGAGCCTGCTATAGACCCTAACTACCAGCCATTCCAGTAGTAGCCTGCTATAGACCCTAACTACCAGCCATTCCAGCAGTAGCCTGCTATAGACCCTAACTACCAGCCATTCCAGTAGTAGCCTGCTATAGACCCTAACTACCAGCCATTCCAGTAGTAGCCTGCTATAGACCCTAACTACCAGCCATCCCAGTAGTAGCCTGCTATAGACCCTAACTACCAGCCATTCCAGCAGTAGCCTGCTATAGATCCTAACTACCAGCCATTCCAGCAGTAGCCTGCTATAGACCCTAACTACCAGCCATTCCAGCAGTAGCCTGCTATAGACCCTAACTACCAGCCATTCCAGTAGTAGCCTGCTATAGACCCTAACTACCAGCCATTCCAGTAGTAGCCTGCTATAGACCCTAACTACCAGCCAATCCAGTAGTAGCCTGCTATAGACCCTAACTACCAGCCATTCCAGTAGTAGCCTGCTATAGACCCTAACTACCAGCCATTCCAGTAGTAGCCTGCTATAGACCCTAACTACCAGCCATTCCAGTAGTAGCCTGCTATAGACCCTAACTACCAGCCATTCCAGCAGTAGCCTGATATAGACCCTAACTACCAGCCAATCCAGTAGTAGCCTGCTATAGACCCTAACTACCAGCCATTCCAGCAGTAGCCTGCTATAGATCCTAACTACCAGCCATTCCACAGTAGCTCCTCCTCCACCCAGCCAGTCGTTCCATTCCACTCTGCGTGGGCTGGTCGGTTCACTGTCATTCCATTCCGCTGTGCGTGGGCTGGTCGGTTCACTGGAGGTCATTCCGCTCTGCGTGGGCTAGTCGGTTCACTGTCGTTCCATTCCGCTCTGCATGGGCTGGTCGGTTCACTGTCGTTCCATTCCGCTCTGCGTGGGCTGGTCGGTTCACTGGAGGTCATTCCGCTGTGCGTGGGCTGGTTGGTTCACTGTCGTTCCATTCCGCTCTGCGTGGGCTGGTCGGTTCACTGTCGTTCCATTCCGCTCTGCGTGGGCCGGTCGGTTCACTGGAGGTCAGGGTGATTATTCACACCAAGGCCTGAGGACGGCCGTTCAGCCTGCCCTTTATGGGGGCATAAAGAAACGGAAGTGCTGGAGCGTGCCTGATTAGCTCTTCTAATATGCTATTTGTGACTAATTTCCCAGGCTCTAAGTCACAGGTGACAAGGCCTGGGACATAAATCAGAACTCCCAGCATCCTCCACTCTTCCTCCTCTCCTGGCTGGGCTGTATGTTGTGAATATGCAGCGGCCGTTTAGCTGACAGGCCAGGGGTATGAAGCCATCTCACCACGGCTGACAAGTCAACCTGCATCCTTCCTCTTAGTTTACCACAATAATGACTCTCTGCCTCCAACCTCTCACATTCCCCTGCTTTTCTTTTGAAGTGTTTTCTGAAAATCTAAACACTTGTCACCATGGTGAATGTTCTGTGTTGTGGTTTAATTGTTGACTCGATGCAGATCGCTCTGGTTAACCCGTCTCGTAGCAGTACTGCCGAGTGTTTTACATGCCTGCTCAGCAAAGGGTTACATTGTTCACCCGCGATGTGTTCATATCATTCCGTTTCCAATGCAATTAATAATATCAGATTTGATTTAAAAAAAATCGACTTTCAAGACAAACTTTTTAATTCCAAAAGCTGTACATTTCTGAGTTCTGAGAGTATGAATTTATTCAGCTATATTAGAACGTCACAGTTCTCTATGTGAAGAATGAGACAGTCTTCTTCCATGTGGAGAGTTGCTAGCAGCTGAAGACTCTAGCTGAGTGTTTTCTATTCCTCTTTAAATGTGTCAAGAGTTCCCTGTTTCGACTACTCTCCTATTATCCCCCTGAACGCTGTTGTCTTGACCCTCAGCTGAGTGTTGACAGGTGAAGGGCTCAGGGGGGAGGAGAAGGAGAGGGGGGAGGAGGACAGGTGGAGGGGTGGGGGTGAGGGAGGGGAGCAGGGGTGAGGAGGAGGGGAGGAGAAGGAGAGGGGTGAGGAGGACAGGAAGAGGGGCGGGGGTGAGGAGGAGGGGAGGAGGGGAAGAGGGAGGAGAGAAGGGGTGAGGAGGAGGGGAGGGGGAGGGAGGGGAGGAGAGGGGTGAGGAGAAGGGGAGGAGGGGCGGGGGTGAGGAGGAGGGGAGGAGGGAGGAGAGAAGGGGTGAGGAGGAGGGGAGGGGGGAGGGAGGGGAGGAGAGGGGTGAGGAGGAGGGGAGGAGGGGCGGGGGTGAGGAGGAGGGGAGGAGAGAAGGGGTGAGGAGGAGGGGAGGAGGGGAGGAGGGAGGGGAGAAGGGAGGAGAGAAGGGAGGGAGGGGAGGAGGGAGGGGAGGAGAGGGGTGAGGAGGACAGGAGGAGGGGAGGAGGGAGGGCAGAAGGGGTGAGGAGGAGGGGAGGAGGGAGGGGAGGAGAGGGGTGAGAAGGACAGGAGGAAGGGAGGAGGGAGGGGAGGAGGGAGGGCAGAAGGGGTGAGGAGGAGGGGAGGAGGGAGGGCAGAAGGGGTGGGGAGGAGGGGAGGAGGGAGGGGAGGAGGAGTGGAGAAGGGGTGAGGAGGAGGGGAGGAGGGAGGGAGGAGAGGGAGGGGAGAAGGGGTGAGGAGGAGGGAGGTTGCTTTGTTAATGCAGCCACTGTGCTGTGCTGCTCTGCTCTGGGGGTTGTCCATCTGGGACCAGGGCCCAGGAGTTATCCCCAGGTGCTAGAGGAGAATACTGTCATCCTGGAGGTCACACACACACACACACACACACCACACACACACACACACACACACACACACAACACACACACACACACACACACACACACACACCACAACACACACACACACACAGGCTGCAGGGTTTTTCCAGTGAGCCCATAACACTGCTCGGTGTTCAGAGAGGTGGCAGCAGGAATTGGACTTGGCTACAGAGAGGTTAGCAGTCCTCTAGACCCTCTGCAATGTGAAGTCAGTGTGATAAAGAACTGTATTTCTTCAATATGAATGACAGTACAGTCCTGACACAGTCTGAGCCGCTACTTAGAATATCCACGGTGGCTTTGGGGAATAGGTTCCCCTCTCCTCTAGAATAGGTTCCCCTCTCCTCTAGAATAGGTTCCCCTCTCCTCTAGAATAGGTTCCCCTCTCCTCTAGAATAGGTTCTCCTCTCCTCTAGAATAGGTTCTCCTCTCCTCTAGAATAGGTTCTCCTCTCCTCTAGAATAGGTTCTCCTCTCCTCTAGAATAGGTTCTCCTCTCCTCTAGAATAGGTTCTCCTCTAGGTCAAACAGAGTTGTCTGGTTAGCCGGTAGTCGGCCCTGGGAACACGGCCAGGCAGCTCATAAACTAACTGGTTTCACACAATTAAACACACAAAGGGTTAAAGAGTAGTCAGAATAATAGGGTGTGGGCTTCCAGTCTGTAAATGAGTGTGAAACGTTCTTCCCTGCAGCCAAAGTCTTTGGCATCATGTAGACGTGTTGAAATCATAGACAGTGCTCTCTCTAGTACAGTATTGTAATGATCCCTCAGCCGCTACTGAGAAACGCAGGCCGTCTCCCACAGCAAAAACACGTTCCTGTCTGGAACAAACGAACCACGTTAAAAAAAATCAGGGAGAGGTAGCCTGCTAATTATTACCCCTAACGCAGAGGAGACGAGGAGAGGTTAGGAGCAGAATAATGTCTAGCTACAGTACAGTCTCTCAATGTTACTGTCTAGTTACAGTACTGTCTCTCAATGTTACTGTCTAGCTACAGTACAGTACTGTCTCTCAATGTTACTGTCTAGCTACATTACAGTACTGTCTCTCAATGAAACTGTCTAGTTACAGTACAGTACTGTCTCTCAATGTTAATGTCTAGCTACAGTACTGTCTCTCAATGTTCCTGTCTAGCTACAGTACAGTACTGTCTCTCAATGTTACTGTCTAGTTACAGTACAGTACTGTCTCTCAATGTTACTGTCTAGCTACATTACAGTACTGTCTCTCAATGTTACTGTCTAGTTACAGTACAGTACTGTCTCTCAATGTTACTGTCTAGCTACTGTACTGTCTTTCAATGTTACTGTCTAGTTACAGTACAGTACTGTCTCTCAATGTTACTGTCTAGCTACAGTACTGTCTCTCAATGTTACTGTCTAGCTACAGTACAGTACAGTCTCTCAATGTTACTGTCTAGTTACAGTACTGTCTCTCAATGTTACTGTCTAGCTACAGTACTGTCTCTCAATGTTACTGTCTAGCTACAGTACTGTCTCTCAATGTTACTGTCTAGCTACAGTACAGTACAGTCTCTCAATGTTACTGTCTAGCTACAATACTGTCTCTCAATGTTACTGTCTAGCTACAGTACCGTCTCTCAATGTTACTGTCTAGCTACAGTACAGTACAGTCTCTCAATGTTACTGTCTAGCTACAGTACAGTACTGTCTCTCAATGTTACTGTCTAGCTACAGTACAGTACTGTCTCTCAATGTTACTGTCTAGCTACAGTACTGTCTCTCAATGTTACTGTCTAGCTACAGTACAGTACCGTCTCTCAATGTTACTGTCTAGCTACAGTACAGTACTGTCTCTCAATGTTACTGTCTATCTACAGTACTGTCTCTCAATGTTACTGGCTAGCTACAGTACTGTCTCTCAATGTTACTGTCTAGTTACAGTACTGTCTCTCAATGAAACTGTCTAGCTACGGTACTGTCTCTCAATGTTACTGTCTAGCTACAGTACTGTCTCTCAATGTTACTGTCTAGCTACAGTACAGTACTGTCTCTCAATGTTACTGTCTATCTACAGTACAGTACTGTCTCTCAATGTTACTGTCTAGCTACAGTGCTGTCTCTCAATGTAACTGTCTAGCTACAGTACAGTACTGTTTCTCAATGTTACTGTCTAGCTACAGTACAGTACTGTCTCTCAATGTTACTGTCTAGCTACAGTGCTGTCTCTCAATGTTACTGTCTAGCTACAGTACAGTACAGTCTCTCAATGTTACTGTCTAGCTACAGTACTGTCTCTCAATGTTACTGTCTAGCTACAGTACAGTACTGTCTCTCAATGTTAACGTCTAGCTACAGTACTGTCTCTCAATGTTACTGTCTAGCTACAGTACTGTCTCTCAATGTTACTGTCTAGCTACAGTACCGTCTCTCAATGTTACTGTCTAGCTACAGTACCGTCTCTCAATGTTACTGTCTAGCTACAGTACAGTACTGTCTCTCAATGTTACTGTCTAGTTACAGTACTGTCTCTCAATTTTACTGTCTAGCTACAGTACTGTCTGTCAATGTTACTGTCTAGCTACAGTACTGTCTCTCAATGTTACTGTCTAGCTACAGTACAGTCTCTCAATGTTACTGTCTAGCTACAGTACAGTACAGTCTCTCAATGTTACTGTCTAGCTACAGTACTGTCTCTCAATGTTACTGTCTATCTACAGTACAGTACAGTCTCTCAATGTTACTGTCTAGCTACAGTACTGTCTCTCAATGTTACTGTCTATCTACAGTACAGTACTGTCTCTCAATGTTACTGTCTAGCTACAGTACACTACTGTTTCTCAATGTTACTGTCTAGCTACAGTACAGTCTCTCAATGTTACTGTCTAGCTACAGTACAGTACAGTCTCTCAATGTTACTGTCTAGCTACAGTACAGTCTCTCAATGTTACTGTCTAGCTACAGTACAGTACAGTCTCTCAATGTTACTGTCTAGCTACAGTACAGTCTCTCAATGTCACTGTCCAGCTACAGTACAGTACTGTCTCTCAATGTTACTGTCTAGCTACAGTACAGTCTCTCAATGTTACAGTATATATCCAGCTATAAGGGGATAACAGATCTGGGTACAGTATATATCCAGCTATAGGTGATAACAGATCTGGGAACAGTATATATCCAGCTATAGGTGATAACAGATCTGGGTACAGTATATATCCAGCTATAGGTGATAACAGATCTGGGAACAGTATATATCCAGCTATAGGTGATAACAGATCTGGGTACAGTATATATCCAGCTATATGGGGATAACAGATCTGGGTAAGGCGATGCCTTTTTTCTATTACAGCATATTGGAGTACTGTCCTTCATATTCACCCAGTTCAATGTAACAGCGATGGGTTACTGTCATTCATATTCACCCAGTTCAATGTAACAGTGATGGGTTTAGGATACTGTCATTCACCCAGTTCAATGTAACAGTGATGGGTTTAGGTTACTGGTCATTCACCCAGTTCAATGTAACAGTGATGGGTTTAGGATACTGTCGTTCATGTTCACCCAGTTCAATGTAACAGTGATGGGTTTAGGATACTGTCATTCATGTTCACCCAGTTCAATGTAACAGTGATGGGTTTAGGATACTGTCCTTCATATTCACCCAGTTCAATGTAACAGTGATGGGTTTAGGATACTGTCCTTCACCCAGTTCAATGTAACAGTGATGGGTTTAGGATACTGGTCCTTCATATTCACCCAGTTCAATGTAACAGTGATGGGTTTAGGATACTGTCATTCATATTCACCCAGTTCAATGTAACAGTGATGGGTTACTGTCCTTCATATTCACCCAGTTCAATGTGACAGCGATGGGTTACTGTCCTTCATATTCACCCAGTTCAATGTAACAGTGATGGGTTTAGGATACTGTCATTCATATTCACCCAGTTCAATGTAACAGTGATAGTTTAAACTACTACATGAATCTCTAATTTTCCCTGCAACCATCATGAAGTTGCTACAACCTATGAATGAAAGTTTACAACGTAGGTGCACAGGTCTAGAGACATTTGAGGTAATCAAGGTGACAGACATTGTCACATTCAATACCGCCTTACACACTACCGCCTGCATCTAGCTGATCTAGGGTATTTTCATTAGTCCAACAGTTTCAAACGAAGGTTTCAATAGGACAAATTCTGGTATGTTTATCCCTGTTTCGTTCCGTGTGCTTCCGTTTTAAGAAACGTTTTTCAACATAATCTGCAGAATGAATACACCCCCTGATCCCACGCAAACACAGTTCACTTTCTTAGCAGCCACGTACAAACAGCATGATCCTTTTCATAGCAGCCACATACAAACAGCATGATCCCTTTCATAGCAGCCCCATACAAACAGCATGATCCCTTTCATAGCAGCCACATACAAACAGCATGATCCCTTTGATTGTTGTATAATTTGTTCTCGCATCTACAAACTCTCCTTCTCTCACCTTTTCCCTTCGTTTGTGGACTTCAGTGTACAACACATCAGCAGTCTGTGAAAAGGCCCAAAAAGTCATTTCCAAGCCAAACCTTCATATTATAACCGCAAACCGCTCCACACAGCCTACATTATTGTCACCATATTAGCTAACATCATAATCAACATAGCTACTAGAACTAACGCATTAGTAAACCCACTACAATCATGTAGTATAGTGTACAGTCAGCAAGCAGTTAGTAAACCCACTACAATCATGTAGTACAGTGTACAGTCAGCAAGCAGTTAGTAAACCCACTACAATCATGTAGTACAGTGTACAGTCAGCAAGCAGTTAGTAAACCCACTACAATCATGTAGTACAGTGTACAGTCAGCAAGCAGTTAGTAAACCCACTACAATCATGTAGTACAGTGTACAGTCAGCAAGCAGTTAGTAAACCCACTACAATCATGTAGTACAGTGTACAGTCAGCAAGCAGTTAGTAAACCCACTACAATCATGTAGTACAGTGTACAGTCAGCAAGCAGTTAGTAAACCCACTACAATCATGTAGTACAGTGTACAGTCAGCAAACAGTTTAGATGTTACACCGCTGGGGCCCTGGTGGCAATAAATTAATAAAACCAAAAGCAATACTTTGACTTGGAAGAGTTTCGGTGTTGGATAGCCAGCTAGCTAACATAGCATCCCTCTCTGTTTGAGCCTGGTGTTTGAGTAGGCTAAACTAGCTAGCTGCATTCGCTAGCTAAGTAAGTGAAAGTGAAAAAAACAAAATACAATGAAATATAGCCAGCTCAAAACTGTTACACCATTGTCTTTCTCTCTTTTTGAGTCAACTACTCGCCACATTTTATACACTACAATGCTAGCTAGCTGTAGCTTATGCTTTCAGTACTAAATTCATTCTCTGATCCTTTGATTGGGTGGACAACATGTCAGTTCATGCTGCAAGAGCTCTGATTGGTTGAAGGACATCCTCCGGAAGTTGTCATAATTACTGTGTAAGTCTATGGAAGGGGGTGAGAACCATGAGCCTCATAGGTTTTGTATTGAAGGCAATGTACCCAGAGGAGGATGGAAGCTAGCTGTCCTCCGGCTACACCACGGCGCTACCCTACAGAGTGCTTTTGAGGCTACTGTAGACATTCATTGCAAAATAGTGTGTTTTAATCAATTATTTGTTGACATGAATATATTTAGTATAGTTGTATCTAAAAAAAATAATAACTTTTTGAATGTTTCACCATTTTTATTTTTATGAAATTCACTGAGGAGGATGGTCCTCCCCTTCCTCCTCTGAGGAGCCTCCGCTGATATCCAGCTAGAAGGTGATAACAGGTCTGGGTATATGAGTGGCTATAAGGTGAGGTGATACAGGATATTTTGGAGGTAATAAAAACCAGCCGCAGCTCTATTTTAAATGAATGTATTATATTATCTGAGAGAAGTCGTGCTAACTGAAAATGAAATACCATACGGGTTAATTTCACCTCTCAGGAGTATGAAAATATATTCGGATTGTAAGTTACGAATGCATCGATTTAATTAATAAATGTGTTAAATGTGTTTCAGGATCAACAAATAATTCTGTCCTACCTGTATGAACACAGAGGCATGACATACTTTAGAGACTGGTGAGAAGCCCCAGCATATTAAATCTCATCAGTTATTGTCAGAAGACAGCTAGATGTTGCGACCGTGGCAATTAAATATCGGATATCACAGCCTGTTAGAGAAATGCAATGATGTTATACGGGAGATCTCGCAGACGGAAAGGAGAGTTCTCTATAACAATATGTGTTGTCTAACAATGAGGCTGTAGTGTTGCAGGGTGAACTGACTGACTGGCTGACTGACTGACTGACTGACTGGCTGACTGACTGGCTGACTGGCTGACTGACTGGCTGACTGACTGGCTGACTGGCTGGCTGACTGGCTGACTGGCTGACTGGCTGGCTGATTGACTGGCTGGCTGATTGACTGGCTGGCTGACTGACTGACTGGCTGATTGACTGGCTGGCTGACAGACTGGCTGACTGACTGACTGGCTGACTGGCTGACTGGCTGGCTGACTGACTGACTGGCTGGCTGACTGGCTGGCTGGCTGGCTGACTCGCTGACTGACTGGCTGGCTGACTGGCTGACTGACTGACTGACTGACTGCAGCAGTGATGTGGTGAAGCTTCCAGCTCCTCTGTAATTAAAGCAGTCACCCAGAGAGGAAGGTGCTCTCCTCTGTCAAACCCTGACACAGTGACACAACCCACACAGCCCCCAGCACCAGGCTCACTATGGGTCTGAGACCCAAAATGGCGCCCTATTCCCTATGTAGTGCACTAGGACCCTACGGGCCCCGGTGAAAAGAAGTGTACTACACAGGGAATAGGGCGTTGTTTGGAACTTAACCCGCAAACAGTTACATGCTTGGCAGCAGCTGGAAGAGGGATGACTTCATGTGTGATTGTCTGATAAGTCTGCTGTCTTGGAGCAGTTATTATGGTGACAGGAATCGAAGGGTCTTGTGAGGCGGTTTATTAACCCTTTGTTAGCAGTATGGCTTTATTAAAGCCTGTTCATGTTGCTGGTTTAAATAGCTGCTATTGGAATTATAACAATGGAAGAATGAACTGATAGTAAACTGGGATAATGTGCCATAGCCTTTTAATTCATTTTAAAGCATATCATTTAATATTTAAATGTCCGTTTTTAAAAACATACTGTTGTGATTCTAAACCATGGATTTTTCACCCATATAATTCCAACGTCCTCTGTCAGAATGCATGAGATTATAATGGAAGGCATAACTATGGTTTAATTCAAACAAGGTTTCATTTTCTTTTGAATTTATGTTTGAGTTTTGAATCCCAGCGACAGGTACAGAGTGTCCTGTCAGAAACATTACGTCAACATGTCACCGTGTTCCGGAACTCTCCACATGTCACTGTGTTCTGGAACTCTCCACATGTCACTGTGTTCTGGAACTCTCCACATGTCACTGTGTTCTGGAACTCTCCACATGTTACAGTGTTCTGGAAATCTCCACATGTCACCGTGTTCTGGAACTCTCCACATGTCAACGTGTTCTGGAACTCTCCACATGTCACTGTGTTCTGGAACTCTCCACATGTCACTGTGTTCTGGAACTCTCCACATGTCACTGTGTTCTGGAACTCTCCACATGTCACCGTGTTCTGGAACTCTCCACATGTCACCGTGTTCCGGAACTCTCCACATGTCACTGTGTTCTGGAACTCTCCACATGTTACAGTGTTCTGGAACTCTCCACATGTCACCGTGTTCTGGAACTCTCCACATGTCACCGTGTTCTGGAACTCTCCACATGTCACCGTGTTCTGGAACTCTTCACATGTCACTGTGTTCTGGAACTCTCCACATGTCACCGTGTTCCGGAACTCTCCACATGTCACAGTGTTCTGGAACTCTCTGTCACTGTGCTCTGGAACTCTCCACATATCACTGTGTTCTGGAACTGTCCACATGTAACTGTGTTCTGGAACTCTCCACATGTCACTGTGTTCTGGAACTCTCCACATGTCACAGTGTTCTGGAACTCTCTGTCACTGTGCTCTGGAACTCTCCACATGTCACTGTGTTCTGGAACTCTCCACACGTCACTGTGTTCTACTCACAACAGTCTGATGGAGGATGAAGATGATGTGGTCTGACTGGAGCTGAACTGGACCGGTCTCTCTGACTGGAGCTGAACTGGACCGGTCTCTCTGACTGGAACTGAACTGGACCGGTCCCTTTGACTGGAGCTGAACTGGACCGGTCCCTCTGACTGGAGCTGAACTGGACCGGTCTCTCTGACTGGAGCTGAACTGGACCGGTCTCTCTGACTGGAGCTGTACTGGACCGGTCTCTCTGACTGGAGCTGAACTGGACCGGTCCCTCTGACTGGAGCTGAACTGGACTGGACTGGACTGGAGCTGAACTGGACCGGTCCCTCTGACTGGAGCTGAACTGGACTGGACTGGAGCTGTACTGGACCGGTCTCTCTGACTGGAGCTGAACAGAACTGGTCTCTCTGACTGGAGCTGTATTCAACATGGACACATTGGACCGGTCCTTCTGATTGGAGCTGGGCATGGACAGCCTGCTCCCAGAAAAAGAGAGACAGTGTATTCTCTGCTGCCCTAGCCCTAAATATGGTACATATCTCTGCCTCCCCTAGCCCTAAATATGGTACATATCTCTGCTGCCCCTAGCCATAAATATGGTACATATCTCTGCTGCCCCTATCCTTAAATATGGTACATATCTCTGCTGTCCCTAGCCCTAAATATGGTACATATCTCTGCTGCCCCTATCCTTAAATATGGTACATATCTCTGCCTCCCCTAGCCTTAAATATGGTACATATCTCTGCTGCCCCTATCCTTAAATATGGTACATATCTCTGCAGCCCCTAGCCTTGAATATGGTACATATCTCTGGGAGTGGAGAAGCGTTAGACAGCCATGTCAGACAGTTCTGACGAAGGACTCGTCTCCCTCTCTCTCTCTCTCTCTCTGTTTCACTAATCTAACCACAACACCAGAACCCCCAGTCCTCCTCCGACTGGCACAGCGGCTCTCCTCCCCAGGAGGGGCTGCGTGAGGCAGGGCCTCTCTGTCTCTTCGGAGGGTAATAGCTATAATACTGAGAGGAAAATTATAGAGATTCAAGTGAGGCCAATACTATAACTAAATGTCACATCTGATAGAATGCGTGGGTGGTCTGGAGTCTGCCAAGGCAAGTTTGTAGCAGCTCATTGTTAAATACCATGACAGACGTTACACAGTAAAAAAAAACATTGACAGTAGTCTTAAAACATTACATCTAGTAAACCCAGTCTACTGCCACCTACAGCACAGACTTACTGTATTTAAGAAATGAGGGTTAAAATCTTACTACTTGATATTGTTGCTTTGTTATGCGTGGCTATTAGATGATCAATATGCTCTACTGTATGTCCTATTGTATCTCCTACTGTATAACCTACTGTATGTCCTACTGTAAATCCTACTGTATATCCTACTGTATGTCCTACTGTAAATCCTATTGTATATCCTACTCTATGTCCCACTGTATATCCTATTGTATATCCTACTGTATATCCTACTGTATGTCCTACTGTATATCCTACTGTAAATCCTACTGTATATCCTACTGTATATCCTACTCTATGTCCTACTGTATATCCTACTGTATATTCTACTGTAAATCCTATTGTAGATCCAACTCTATGTCCTACTGTATATCCTACTGTATATCCTACTGTAAATCCTATTGTATATTCTACTGTATGTCCTACTGTATATCCTACTGTATATCCTACTGTAAATCCTATTGTATATCCTACTCTATGTCCTACTGCATGTCCTACTGTATATCCTACTGTATGTCCTACTGTATGTCCTACTGTATATCCTACTGCAGTTTTCAGGTTGGAGAACCAAACGTTAGAGAATTAGACTGAAAACTTTGTCAGTCTGAATAAATATCAGCTTCTTCTACCCGTCTCATTTCAACTCTTCGTGAACAGCATCCAGACTTGCTATTACTTCCTGTACCGTTATTACTTCCTGAACACGCTGGAGCTGGCAGCACCACATCCTCTCCATGTGACATAGGTCAACCTTGTGTCTTATCGCGGTCTAACTTGGCATAATCTGAGACTGTGGTGCGGGAGATTTATCAATCAGCCAACGGGCCCACATGAAACAGATTCCTTAATGAAGTGGAATCTTTACAGGGATTATAAGACCACCTGTGAGGTGCCACCTGGTCCATCCCTTTAATTGGCACGGATGGCAGCGCCGCCACCAGCCAGACGCAGAGAGGGCACGGAGACGAGACGTTAGGGGGGGATGTCAAACCCATGCAAATGATGCCACTCCGTGTGTTGCGAGGACGGAAAAAAACCCAGCTCTGGGTGACACGGTGCAGAGCGTTAACTCTGTTCCTGCCAGCCTGGCAGTCTAAAAAAAAAACCCTGACAGAGCTCAACCAGACGTCTTCCCAGCTGCGGTGGAAAATGCTATGTTGCTAATCAACGCCGGAGTCTGGAGAACATGTCACTGTTGAGTAGTAGTAGTACTCACCTCACAGAGACAATATACTATCTGCTTTAGTCAAACTCTTCCTTCGTTAATGCTGCTTCCACTGGTTATTTCTAGGGAGTTTCTACGGGGAGGTTTTTCCTAGCCACCGTGCCTTCTACATCTGTATTGCTTGCTGTTTTTTTGGGGGGGGGTTACGGCTGGGTGTCTGCACAGCACTTTGAGACATCAGCTGAAGTAAAGAAGGGCTTTATAAATACATTTCATTGATATGGTTCAATGAATGCATGGACACATTCACTGGCCTGGAGGATATTTAATTTGGAGGGATGGGAGTTCTCTTTTTCACTTAATCTGGCAGGGTGATTGATGCTCTCCCAGGGAAACACAGTTCTGTTCTAAGGGTTGTGAGAGAAGGGAAACCCCATAGGACACTGAAGACTGTGATTCTAGCAGCACCCTGGAGTCGAGGTTGTCTCTGGGACGAAGCTATTGTTGTCTGTAATTAGCAGTGTGTCAGTGTATCAGGGTAGTCTGTGATTAGTGAGTGATGATCCCGTCCACATTCCTCCCTCACCCCCAGGACGTAAACGTGATTCCAGAGTGGTTGCCAAGGGGCCCAGGGAACAGGTCTGTTGGCGCAGCGAGGTGGCATCTCTCTGTTGTGCCATGTCTCTGCTCTGCCAAGAGAGGTGCCAAGGACAAATCCGTCTGTCTGCTTTCTGACCCCTATAATCCAACTAGCTAGTTTCTGACCCCTATACTCCAACTAGCTAGTTTCATTACCACTATAATCCAACTAGCTAGTGTCTGACCCCTATAATCCAACTAGCTAGTTTCTGACCCCTATAATCCAACTAGCTAGTTTCATTACCACTATAATCCAACTAGCTAGTTTCTGACCCCTATAATCCAACTAGCTAGTGTCAGACCCCTATAATCCAACTAGCTAGTTTCTGACCCCTATAATCCAACTAGCTAGTTTCATTACCACTATAATCCAACTAGCTAGTTTCTGACCCCTATAATCCAACTAGCTAGTGTCTGACCCCTATAATCCAACTAGCTAGTTTCATTATCACTAAAATACAACTAGCTAGTTTCATTACCACTATACTCCATCTAGAAAGTTTTATTACCACTATAATCCAACTAGCTAGATTTTCACCCCTATACTCCAACTAGCTAGTTTCATTACCACTATAATCCAACTAGCTAGTGTCTGACCCCTATAATCCAGCTAGCTAGTTTCTGACCCCTATAATCCAACTAGCTAGTTTCATTACCACTATAATCCAACTAGCTAGTTTCATTACCACTATAATCCAACTAGCTAGTTTCATAACCACTATAATCCAACTAGCTAGTTTCTGACCCCTATACTCCAACTAGCTAGTTTCATTACCACTATAATCCAACTAGCTAGTTTCATTAACACTATAATCCAACGAGCTAGTTTCGTTACCACTATAATCCAACTAGCTAGTTTCTGACCCCTATAATCCAACTAGCTAGTTTCATTACCACTAAAATCCAAATAGCTAGTTTCATTACCACTATAATCCAACTAGCTAGTTTCTGACCCCTATATTCCAACTAGCTAGTTTCTGACCCCTATAATCCAACTAGCTAGATTCATTACCCCTATAATCCAACTAGCTAGTTTCATTACCACTATAATCCAACTAGCTATTTTCATTACCACTATACTCCAACTAGCAAGTTTCTGACCCCTATACTCCAACTAGCTAGTTTCATTACCACTATAATCCAACTAACTAGTTTCTGACCACTATAATCCAACTAGCTAGTTTCTGACCACTATAATCCAACTAGCTAATTTCATTACCACTAAAATCCAACTAGCTAGTTTCATTACCACTATAATCCAAATAGATAGTTTCATTACCACTAAAATCCAACTAGCTAGTTTCATTACCACTATAATCCAAATAGCTAGTTTCATTACCACTATACTCCAACTAGCTAGTTTCATTACCACTATAATCCAACTAGCTAGTTTCTGACCCCTGTACTCCAACTAGCAAGTTTCTGACCACTATAATCCAACTAGCTAGTTTCATTACCACTATAATCCAACTAGCTAGTTTCTGACCCCTATAATCTAACTAGCTAGTTTCATTACCACTAAAATCCAACTAGCTAGTTTCATTACCACTATAATCCAACTAGATAGTTTCATTACAACTATAATCCAACTAGCTAGTTTCTGACCCCTATACTCCAACTAGCTAGTTTCATTACCACTATAATCCAACTAGCTAGTTTCTGACCCCTATAATCCAACTAGCTAGTTTCTGGCCACTATAATCCAACTAGCTAGTTTCATTACCACTATACTCCAACTAGCTAGTTTCTGACCCCTATAATCCAACTAGCTAGTTTCATTACCACTATACTCCAACTAGCTAGTTTCATTACCACTATACTCCAACTAGCTAGTTTCATTAACACTATACTCCAACTAGCTAGTTTCATTACCACTATAATCCAACTAGCTAGTTTCATTACCACAATAATCCAACTAGCTAGTTTCATTACCACTATAATCCAACTAGCTAGTTTCATTACCACAATAATCCAACTAGCTAGTTTCATTACCACTATACTCCAACTAGCTAGTTTCATTACCACTATACTCCAACTAGCTAGTTTCATTACCACTATACTCCAACTAGCTAGTTTCATTACCACTATAATCCAACTAGCTAGTTTCATTACCACTATAATCCAACTAGCTAGTTTCATTACCACTATACTCCAACTAGCTAGTTTCATTACCACTATACTCCAACTAGCTAGTTTCTGACCCCTATAATCCCACTAGCTAGTTTCATTACCACTATAATCCAACTAGCTAGTTTCTGACCCCTATTATCCAACTAGCTAGTTTCTGACCCCTATAATCCAACTAGCTATTTTCTGACCCCTATAATCAAACTAGCTAGTTTCATTACCACTATAATCCAACTAGCTAGTTTCTGACCCCTATAATCCAACTAGCTAGTTTCATTACCACTATAATCCAACTAGCTAGTTTCTGACCCCTATTATCCAACTAGCTAGTTTCTGACCCCTTAAATCCAACTAGCTAGTTTCATTACCACTAAAATCCAACTAGCTAGTTTCATTACCACTATAATCCAACTAGCTAGTTTCATTACCACTATAATCCAACTAGCAAGTTTCTTGACCCCTTTAATCCAACGAGCTAGTGTCTGACCCCTATACTCCAACTAGCTATTTTCATTACCACTATAATCCAACTAGCTAGTTTCATTACCACTATAATCCAAATAGATAGTTTCATTACCACTAAAATCCAACTAGCTAGTTTCATTACCACTATAATCCAAATAGCTAGTTTCATTACCACTATACTCCAACTAGCTAGTTTCATTACCACTATAATCCAACTAGCTAGTTTCTGACCCCTGTACTCCAACTAGCAAGTTTCTGACCACTATAATCCAACTACCTAGTTTCATTACCACTATAATCCAACTAGCTAGTTTCTGACCCCTATAATCTAACTAGCTAGTTTCATTACCACTAAAATCCAACTAGCTAGTTTCATTACCACTATAATCCAACTAGATAGTTTCATTACAACTATAATCCAACTAGCTAGTTTCTGACCCCTATACTCCAACTAGCTAGTTTCATTACCACAATAATCCAACTAGCTAGTTTCTGACCCCTATAATCCAACTAGCTAGTTTCTGGCCACTATAATCCAACTAGCTAGTTTCATTACCACTATACTCCAACTAGCTAGTTTCTGACCCCTATAATCCAACTAGCTAGTTTCATTACCACTATACTCCAACTAGCTAGTTTCATTACCACTATACTCCAACTAGCTAGTTTCATTAACACTATACTCCAACTAGCTAGTTTCATTACCACTATAATCCAACTAGCTAGTTTCATTACCACAATAATCCAACTAGCTAGTTTCATTACCACTACAATCCAACTAGCTAGTTTCATTACCACAATAATCCAACTAGCTAGTTTCATTACCACTATACTCCAACTAGCTAGTTTCATTACCACTATAATCCAACTAGCTAGTTTCATTACCACTATAATCCAACTAGCTAGTTTCATTACCACTATACTCCAACTAGCTAGTTTCATTACCACTATACTCCAACTAGCTAGTTTCTGACCCCTATAATCCCACTAGCTAGTTTCATTACCACTATAATCCAACTAGCTAGTTTCTGACCCCTATTATCCAACTAGCTAGTTTTCTGACCCCTATAATCCAACTAGCTATTTTCTGACCCCTATAATCAAACTAGCTAGTTTCATTACCACTATAAATCAACTAGCTAGTTTCATTACCACTATAATCCAACTAGCTAGTTTCTGACCCCTATAATCCAACTAGCTAGTTTCATTACCACTAAAATCCAACTAGCTAGTTTCATTACCACTATAATCCAACTAGCTAGTTTCTGACCCCTATTATCCAACTAGCTAGTTTCTGACCCCTTAAATCCAACTAGCTAGTTTCATTACCATTAAAATCCAACTAGCTAGTTTCATTACCACTATAATCCAACTAGCTAGTTTCATTACCACTATAATCCAACTAGCAAGTTTCTTGACCCCTTTAATCCAACGAGCTAGTGTCTGACCCCTATACTCCAACTAGCTATTTTCATTACCACTATAATCCAACTAGCTAGTTTCATTACCACTATAATCCAACTAGCTAGTTTCTGACCCCTATAATCCAACTAGCTAGTTTCATTACCAATAAAATCCAATTAGCTAGTTTCATTTCCACTATAATCCAACTAGCTAGTTTCATTTCCACTATAATCCAACTAGCTAGTTTCTGACCCCTATAATCCAACTAGCTAGTTTCATTAACACTATAATCCAACTAGCTAGTTTCTGACCCCTATAATCCAACTAGCTAGTTTCATTACCACTAAAATCCAACTAGCTAGTTTCATTACCACTACAATCCAACCAGCTAGTTTCATTACCCCTATAATCCAACTAGCTAGTTTCTCACCCCTATAATCCAACTAGCTAGTTTCATTAACACTATAATACAACTAGCTAGTTTCATTTCCACTATAATCCAACTAGCTAGTTTCATTAACACTATAATCCAACTAGCTAGTTTCTGACCCCTATAATCCAACTAGCTAGTTTCATTACCACTAAAATCCAATTAGCTAGTTTCATTTCCACTATAATCCAACTAGCTAGTTTCATTTCCACTATAATCCAACTAGCTAGTTTCTGACCCCTATAATCCAACTAGCTAGTTTCATAACCACTATAATCCAACTAGCTAGTTTCATTTCCACTATAATCCAACTAGCTAGTTTCATTACCACTATAATCCAACTAGCTAGTTTCATTAACACTATAATCCAACTAGCTAGTTTCTGACCCCTATAATCCAATTAGCTAGTTTCATTACCACTATAATCCAACTAGGTAGTTTCTGACCACTATAATCCAACTAGCTAGTTTCATTACCACTAAAATCCAACTAGCTAGTTTCATTACCACTATAATCCAACTAGCTAGTTTCATTACCACTATAATCCAACTAGCTAGTTTCATTACCACTATAATCCAACTAGCTAGTTTCATTTCCCCTATAATCCAACTAGCTAGTTTGTGACCCCTATAATCCAACTAGCTAGTTTCATTACCCCTTTAATCCAACTAGCTAGTTTCATTACCACTATAATCCAACTAGCTAGTTTCATTACCACTATAATCCAACTACCTAGTTTCATTACCACTATAATCCAACTAGCTAGTTTCATTACCACTAAAATCCAACTAGCTAGTTTCATTACCACTATAATCCAACTAGCTAATTTCATTACCACTATAATCCAACTAGCTAGTTTCATTACCACTATACTCCAACTAGCTAGTTTCATTACCACTATACTCCAACTAGCTAGTTTCATTACCACTATAATCCAACTAGCTAGTTTCATTACCCCTATAATGCAACTAGCTAGTTTGTGACCCCTATAATCCAACTAGCTAGTTTCATTACCACTATAATCCAACTAGCTAGTTTCTGACCCCTATAATCCAACTAGCTAGTTTAATTACCACTATAATCCAACTAGCTAGTTTCATTACCACTATACTCCAACTAGCTAGTTTCATTAACACTATACTCCAACTAGCTAGTTTCTGACCCCTATAATCCAACTAGCTAGTTTCTGACCACTATAATCCAACTAGCTAGTTTCATTACCACTATAATCCAACTAGCTAGTTTCATTACCACTATACTCCAACTAGCTAGTTTCTGACCCCTATAATCCAACTAGCTAGTTTCATTACCACTAAAATCCAACTAGCTAGTTTCATTACCACTATAATCCAACTAGCTAGTTTCTGACCACTATAATCCAAATAGCTAGTTTCATTACCACTATAATCCAACTAGCTAGTTTCATTACCACTATAATCCAACTAGCTAGTTTCATTACCACTATAATCCAACTAGCTAGTTTCATTACCACTATAATCCAACTAGCTAGTTTCTGACCCCTATAATCCAACTAGCTAGTTTCATTACCACTATAATCCAACTAGCTAATTTCTGACCCCTATAGTATATCCTACTGTAAATCCTACTGTATATCCTACTGTATATCCTACTCTATGTCCTACTGTATATCCTACTGTATATTCTACTGTAAATCCTATTGTAGATCCAACTCTATGTCCTACTGTATATCCTACTGTATATCCTACTGTAAATCCTATTGTATATTCTACTGTATGTCCTACTGTATATCCTACTGTATATCCTACTGTAAATCCTATTGTATATCCTACTCTATGTCCTACTGCATGTCCTACTGTATATCCTACTGTATGTCCTACTGTATGTCCTACTGTATATCCTACTGCAGTTTTCAGGTTGGAGAACCAAACGTTAGAGAATTAGACTGAAAACTTTGTCAGTCTGAATAAATATCAGCTTCTTCTACCCGTCTCATTTCAACTCTTCGTGAACAGCATCCAGACTTGCTATTACTTCCTGTACCGTTATTACTTCCTGAACACGCTGGAGCTGGCAGCACCACATCCTCTCCATGTGACATAGGTCAACCTTGTGTCTTATCGCGGTCTAACTTGGCATAATCTGAGACTGTGGTGCGGGAGATTTATCAATCAGCCAACGGGCCCACATGAAACAGATTCCTTAATGAAGTGGAATCTTTACAGGGATTATAAGACCACCTGTGAGGTGCCACCTGGTCCATCCCTTTAATTGGCACGGATGGCAGCGCCGCCACCAGCCAGACGCAGAGAGGGCACGGAGACGAGACGTTAGGGGGGGATGTCAAACCCATGCAAATGATGCCACTCCGTGTGTTGCGAGGACGGAAAAAAAACCCAGCTCTGGGTGACACGGTGCAGAGCGTTAACTCTGTTCCTGCCAGCCTGGCAGTCTAAAAAAAAACCCTGACAGAGCTCAACCAGACGTCTTCCCAGCTGCGGTGGAAAATGCTATGTTGCTAATCAACGCCGGAGTCTGGAGAACATGTCACTGTTGAGTAGTAGTAGTACTCACCTCACAGAGACAATATACTATCTGCTTTAGTCAAACTCTTCCTTCGTTAATGCTGCTTCCACTGGTTATTTCTAGGGAGTTTCTACGGGGAGGTTTTTCCTAGCCACCGTGCCTTCTACATCTGTATTGCTTGCTGTTTTTTTGGGGGGGGGTTACGGCTGGGTGTCTGCACAGCACTTTGAGACATCAGCTGAAGTAAAGAAGGGCTTTATAAATACATTTCATTGATATGGTTCAATGAATGCATGGACACATTCACTGGCCTGGAGGATATTTAATTTGGAGGGATGGGAGTTCTCTTTTTCACTTAATCTGGCAGGGTGATTGATGCTCTCCCAGGGAAACACAGTTCTGTTCTAAGGGTTGTGAGAGAAGGGAAACCCCATAGGACACTGAAGACTGTGATTCTAGCAGCACCCTGGAGTCGAGGTTGTCTCTGGGACGAAGCTATTGTTGTCTGTAATTAGCAGTGTGTCAGTGTATCAGGGTAGTCTGTGATTAGTGAGTGATGATCCCGTCCACATTCCTCCCTCACCCCCAGGACGTAAACGTGATTCCAGAGTGGTTGCCAAGGGGCCCAGGGAACAGGTCTGTTGGCGCAGCGAGGTGGCATCTCTCTGTTGTGCCATGTCTCTGCTCTGCCAAGAGAGGTGCCAAGGACAAATCCGTCTGTCTGCTTTCTGACCCCTATAATCCAACTAGCTAGTTTCTGACCCCTATACTCCAACTAGCTAGTTTCATTACCACTATAATCCAACTAGCTAGTGTCTGACCCCTATAATCCAACTAGCTAGTTTCTGACCCCTATAATCCAACTAGCTAGTTTCATTACCACTATAATCCAACTAGCTAGTTTCTGACCCCTATAATCCAACTAGCTAGTGTCAGACCCCTATAATCCAACTAGCTAGTTTCTGACCCCTATAATCCAACTAGCTAGTTTCATTACCACTATAATCCAACTAGCTAGTTTCTGACCCCTATAATCCAACTAGCTAGTGTCTGACCCCTATAATCCAACTAGCTAGTTTCATTATCACTAAAATACAACTAGCTAGTTTCATTACCACTATACTCCATCTAGAAAGTTTTATTACCACTATAATCCAACTAGCTAGATTTTCACCCCTATACTCCAACTAGCTAGTTTCATTAATCCAACTAGCTAGTGTCTGACCCCTATAATCCAGCTAGCTAGTTTCTGACCCCTATAATCCAACTAGCTAGTTTCATTACCACTATAATCCAACTAGCTAGTTTCATTACCACTATAATCCAACTAGCTAGTTTCATAACCACTATAATCCAACTAGCTAGTTTCTGACCCCTATACTCCAACTAGCTAGTTTCATTACCACTATAATCCAACTAGCTAGTTTCATTAACACTATAATCCAACGAGCTAGTTTCGTTACCACTATAATCCAACTAGCTAGTTTCTGACCCCTATAATCCAACTAGCTAGTTTCATTACCACTAAAATCCAAATAGCTAGTTTCATTACCACTATAATCCAACTAGCTAGTTTCTGACCCCTATATTCCAACTAGCTAGTTTCTGACCCCTATAATCCAACTAGCTAGATTCATTACCCCTATAATCCAACTAGCTAGTTTCATTACCACTATAATCCAACTAGCTATTTTCATTACCACTATACTCCAACTAGCAAGTTTCTGACCCCTATACTCCAACTAGCTAGTTTCATTACCACTATAATCCAACTAACTAGTTTCTGACCACTATAATCCAACTAGCTAGTTTCTGACCACTATAATCCAACTAGCTAATTTCATTACCACTAAAATCCAACTAGCTAGTTTCATTACCACTATAATCCAAATAGATAGTTTCATTACCACTAAAATCCAACTAGCTAGTTTCATTACCACTATAATCCAAATAGCTAGTTTCATTACCACTATACTCCAACTAGCTAGTTTCATTACCACTATAATCCAACTAGCTAGTTTCTGACCCCTGTACTCCAACTAGCAAGTTTCTGACCACTATAATCCAACTAGCTAGTTTCATTACCACTATAATCCAACTAGCTAGTTTCTGACCCCTATAATCTAACTAGCTAGTTTCATTACCACTAAAATCCAACTAGCTAGTTTCATTACCACTATAATCCAACTAGATAGTTTCATTACAACTATAATCCAACTAGCTAGTTTCTGACCCCTATACTCCAACTAGCTAGTTTCATTACCACTATAATCCAACTAGCTAGTTTCTGACCCCTATAATCCAACTAGCTAGTTTCTGGCCACTATAATCCAACTAGCTAGTTTCATTACCACTATACTCCAACTAGCTAGTTTCTGACCCCTATAATCCAACTAGCTAGTTTCATTACCACTATACTCCAACTAGCTAGTTTCATTACCACTATACTCCAACTAGCTAGTTTCATTAACACTATACTCCAACTAGCTAGTTTCATTACCACTATAATCCAACTAGCTAGTTTCATTACCACAATAATCCAACTAGCTAGTTTCATTACCACTATAATCCAACTAGCTAGTTTCATTACCACAATAATCCAACTAGCTAGTTTCATTACCACTATACTCCAACTAGCTAGTTTCATTACCACTATAATCCAACTAGCTAGTTTCATTACCACTATAATCCAACTAGCTAGTTTCATTACCACTATACTCCAACTAGCTAGTTTCATTACCACTATACTCCAACTAGCTAGTTTCTGACCCCTATAATCCCACTAGCTAGTTTCATTACCACTATAATCCAACTAGCTAGTTTCTGACCCCTATTATCCAACTAGCTAGTTTCTGACCCCTATAATCCAACTAGCTATTTTCTGACCCCTATAATCAAACTAGCTAGTTTCATTACCACTATAATCCAACTAGCTAGTTTCTGACCCCTATAATCCAACTAGCTAGTTTCATTACCACTATAATCCAACTAGCTAGTTTCTGACCCCTATTATCCAACTAGCTAGTTTCTGACCCCTTAAATCCAACTAGCTAGTTTCATTACCACTAAAATCCAACTAGCTAGTTTCATTACCACTATAATCCAACTAGCTAGTTTCATTACCACTATAATCCAACTAGCAAGTTTCTTGACCCCTTTAATCCAACGAGCTAGTGTCTGACCCCTATACTCCAACTAGCTATTTTCATTACCACTATAATCCAACTAGCTAGTTTCATTACCACTATAATCCAAATAGATAGTTTCATTACCACTAAAATCCAACTAGCTAGTTTCATTACCACTATAATCCAAATAGCTAGTTTCATTACCACTATACTCCAACTAGCTAGTTTCATTACCACTATAATCCAACTAGCTAGTTTCTGACCCCTGTACTCCAACTAGCAAGTTTCTGACCACTATAATCCAACTACCTAGTTTCATTACCACTATAATCCAACTAGCTAGTTTCTGACCCCTATAATCTAACTAGCTAGTTTCATTACCACTAAAATCCAACTAGCTAGTTTCATTACCACTATAATCCAACTAGATAGTTTCATTACAACTATAATCCAACTAGCTAGTTTCTGACCCCTATACTCCAACTAGCTAGTTTCATTACCACTATAATCCAACTAGCTAGTTTCTGACCCCTATAATCCAACTAGCTAGTTTCTGGCCACTATAATCCAACTAGCTAGTTTCATTACCACTATACTCCAACTAGCTAGTTTCTGACCCCTATAATCCAACTAGCTAGTTTCATTACCACTATACTCCAACTAGCTAGTTTCATTACCACTATACTCCAACTAGCTAGTTTCATTAACACTATACTCCAACTAGCTAGTTTCATTACCACTATAATCCAACTAGCTAGTTTCATTACCACAATAATCCAACTAGCTAGTTTCATTACCACTACAATCCAACTAGCTAGTTTCATTACCACAATAATCCAACTAGCTAGTTTCATTACCACTATACTCCAACTAGCTAGTTTCATTACCACTATAATCCAACTAGCTAGTTTCATTACCACTATAATCCAACTAGCTAGTTTCATTACCACTATACTCCAACTAGCTAGTTTCATTACCACTATACTCCAACTAGCTAGTTTCTGACCCCTATAATCCCACTAGCTAGTTTCATTACCACTATAATCCAACTAGCTAGTTTCTGACCCCTATTATCCAACTAGCTAGTTTCTGACCCCTATAATCCAACTAGCTATTTTCTGACCCCTATAATCAAACTAGCTAGTTTCATTACCACTATAAATCAACTAGCTAGTTTCATTACCACTATAATCCAACTAGCTAGTTTCTGACCCCTATAATCCAACTAGCTAGTTTCATTACCACTAAAATCCAACTAGCTAGTTTCATTACCACTATAATCCAACTAGCTAGTTTCTGACCCCTATTATCCAACTAGCTAGTTTCTGACCCCTTAAATCCAACTAGCTAGTTTCATTACCATTAAAATCCAACTAGCTAGTTTCATTACCACTATAATCCAACTAGCTAGTTTCATTACCACTATAATCCAACTAGCAAGTTTCTTGACCCCTTTAATCCAACGAGCTAGTGTCTGACCCCTATACTCCAACTAGCTATTTTCATTACCACTATAATCCAACTAGCTAGTTTCATTACCACTATAATCCAACTAGCTAGTTTCTGACCCCTATAATCCAACTAGCTAGTTTCATTACCAATAAAATCCAATTAGCTAGTTTCATTTCCACTATAATCCAACTAGCTAGTTTCATTTCCACTATAATCCAACTAGCTAGTTTCTGACCCCTATAATCCAACTAGCTAGTTTCATTAACACTATAATCCAACTAGCTAGTTTCTGACCCCTATAATCCAACTAGCTAGTTTCATTACCACTAAAATCCAACTAGCTAGTTTCATTACCACTACAATCCAACTAGCTAGTTTCATTACCCCTATAATCCAACTAGCTAGTTTCTCACCCCTATAATCCAACTAGCTAGTTTCATTAACACTATAATACAACTAGCTAGTTTCATTTCCACTATAATCCAACTAGCTAGTTTCATTAACACTATAATCCAACTAGCTAGTTTCTGACCCCTATAATCCAACTAGCTAGTTTCATTACCACTAAAATCCAATTAGCTAGTTTCATTTCCACTATAATCCAACTAGCTAGTTTCATTTCCACTATAATCCAACTAGCTAGTTTCTGACCCCTATAATCCAACTAGCTAGTTTCATAACCACTATAATCCAACTAGCTAGTTTCATTTCCACTATAATCCAACTAGCTAGTTTCATTACCACTATAATCCAACTAGCTAGTTTCATTAACACTATAATCCAACTAGCTAGTTTCTGACCCCTATAATCCAATTAGCTAGTTTCATTACCACTATAATCCAACTAGGTAGTTTCTGACCACTATAATCCAACTAGCTAGTTTCATTACCACTAAAATCCAACTAGCTAGTTTCATTACCACTATAATCCAACTAGCTAGTTTCATTACCACTATAATCCAACTAGCTAGTTTCATTACCACTATAATCCAACTAGCTAGTTTCATTTCCCCTATAATCCAACTAGCTAGTTTGTGACCCCTATAATCCAACTAGCTAGTTTCATTACCCCTTTAATCCAACTAGCTAGTTTCATTACCACTATAATCCAACTAGCTAGTTTCATTACCACTATAATCCAACTACCTAGTTTCATTACCACTATAATCCAACTAGCTAGTTTCATTACCACTAAAATCCAACTAGCTAGTTTCATTACCACTATAATCCAACTAGCTAATTTCATTACCACTATAATCCAACTAGCTAGTTTCATTACCACTATACTCCAACTAGCTAGTTTCATTACCACTATACTCCAACTAGCTAGTTTCATTACCACTATAATCCAACTAGCTAGTTTCATTACCCCTATAATGCAACTAGCTAGTTTGTGACCCCTATAATCCAACTAGCTAGTTTCATTACCACTATAATCCAACTAGCTAGTTTCTGACCCCTATAATCCAACTAGCTAGTTTAATTACCACTATAATCCAACTAGCTAGTTTCATTACCACTATACTCCAACTAGCTAGTTTCATTACCACTATAATCCAACTAGCTAGTTTCTGACCCCTATAATCCAACTAGCTAGTTTCTGACCACTATAATCCAACTAGCTAGTTTCATTACCACTATAATCCAACTAGCTAGTTTCATTACCACTATACTCCAACTAGCTAGTTTCTGACCCCTATAATCCAACTAGCTAGTTTCATTACCACTAAAATCCAACTAGCTAGTTTCATTACCACTATAATCCAACTAGCTAGTTTCTGACCACTATAATCCAAATAGCTAGTTTCATTACCACTATAATCCAACTAGCTAGTTTCATTACCACTATAATCCAACTAGCTAGTTTCATTACCACTATAATCCAACTAGCTAGTTTCATTACCACTATAATCCAACTAGCTAGTTTCTGACCCCTATAATCCAACTAGCTAGTTTCATTACCACTATAATCCAACTAGCTAATTTCTGACCCCTATAGTCCAACTAGCTAGTTTCTGAAATCTAACTATGCATTTAAAAAAAAAAAAAAAAAGACATACATACATCAAAATATAAAAACGAGAAGATGCAAAGTAATTGCAGTCCTTCACGGTAAATGTGGATCTGTGAACTATAAGAGAAGGATATCCCCCCTCCCCCCACCACCAAGCGTTGGTCTTGTTTTGAATGAAAGAAGAACCATCACTAATCCTGTCTCTGGATCAGTTACAGAGATGTTAAATCCATTCTGCACCAAACCTAACCCCCTGCCAGATCAGATCAGCTCCTTGATGTCTGTAGGAGACGCTGAGACACTGATTATATGTTTTCTGTTTTGTCTTCTCAACCACAACTAGACGCCCTGACTTCAGCTGGAAATTAAACCAAAAGCAAATAAAACCTATTAGAGTTTCAGTAAGTCAATTTAAAACAAGAACGTTTCAATAAGACTTCAGACACTGTGACTGTCGATGGTAGAGCCCCCCCCCCCCTCTAATCAGGAAGTCGTTTTGACACTCACTATCCCATCAAGCGTCTCACCCTGGGCTTTCATCAGGTGTACGGTCTCTGTTTTGCCAAGAAAGATCGTCAACTGTTCATCCTCCTCCTCCTCCTCCAACCTGCTCCTCCTCCTCCTCCTCCGCCTGCTCCTCCTCCTCCTCCTCCTCCTCCTCTCCCTCCTCCTCTCCCTCCTCCTCCTCCTCTTCCTTCTCCTCCTCCCCCTCTCCACTCCTCCTCCTCCTCCTCCTCCTCCTCCTCCTCCTCTCCACTCCTCCTCCTCCTCCTCTCCACTCCTCCTCCTCCCTCCTCCTCCTCCTCCTTCTCCTCTCCACTCCTCCTCCTCCTCCTCCGCCTGCTCCTCCTCCTCCTCCCCCATCTCCTCCTCTCCACTCCTCCTCCTCCTCGTCTCCACTCCTCCTCCTCCTCCTCCTCCTCCTCCTCTCCAATCCTCCTCCTCCTCCTCCTCTCCACTCCTCCTCCTCCTCCTTCTCCTCTCCACTCCTCCTTCCTCCTCCTCCTCTCCACTCCTCCTCCTCCTCCTCCTTCTCCTCTCCACTCCTCCTCCTCCTCTCCACTCCTCCTTCCTCCTCCTCCTCTCCACTCCTCCTCCTCCTCCTCCTCCTCCTCCTCTCCACTACTCCTCCTCCTCCTCTCCACTCCTCCTCCTCCCTCCTCCTCCTCCTTCTCCTCTCCACTCCTCCTCCTCCGCCTGCTCCTCCTCCTCCTCCTCCTGCTCCTCCTCTCCACTCCTCCTCCTCCTCTCCAATCCTCCTCCTCCTCCTCCTCTCCACTACTCCTCCTCCTCCTCTCCACTACTCCTCCTCCTCCTCTCCACTCCTCCTCCTCCCTCCTCCTCCTCCTCCTCCTCTCCACTCATCCTCCTCCTCCTCCTTCTCCTCTCCACTCCTCCTCCTCCTCCTCCTCCTCCTCCTCTCCACTCCTCCTCTTCCTCCTCCTCCTCCTCCTCTCCACTCCTCCTCCTCCTCCTCCTCTCCACTCCTCCTCCTCCTCCTCCTCCTTCTCCTCTCCACTCCTCCTCCTCCCTCCTCCTCCTCCTCCTTCTCTCCACTCCTCCTCCTCCTCCTCCTCCTCCTCCTCCTCCTCCTTCGCCATCTCCTCCTCCTACTCCTCCTCCTCCTGCTCCTCCTCTCCACTCCTCCTCCTCCTCCTCCTTCTCCTCTCCACACCTCCTCCTCCTCCTCTCCTCTTCCTCCTCCTCCTCTTCCTCCTCCTCCTCATCCTCCTCCTCCTCCTCCTCCAAGCCAGTCAGATGGACCGGACCATTCCACTAACAGACTATCGCTCTTCAAGACTATCAGTCACTAATGTGTTTCACAGGGCTTCAGATGGCCTGCGAGTCCCTCCAAAAATTGTAAACTGTCAGAATGCTGCTGTCATCATATTAATTCATTTCATTTCCCATGGCTGTTTGACGGAGATATTACACCATCACACCACAATCTGGTTGCAGCTGGACATTGCAGGTGACATCATTTTGAGCAACTATCTGGTTCACCTGATACATTCTCTAAGACACAATACTAGCCCTGAGACTGGGAGTCCGTTCTCTCTGGGTGCCTTCGTCAGACAGAGTGCTGGTCAACATGATACATTAAGCTTCCAGTAAATTGTTTGGAGGCCAAAGCAACTTTTGTGCAACTCTGCCATTGTGTGCAAGTTGCTTCATGCAAAATCGTCCCGAAGAAACCATAACAGCTTGCTCTCCATTAAAGAATCGAGGACTTAAACAGTTTACTGCATCTACGATTAAACTGTCAAATCTCTATGCTTAAAACACAAACTGCCAACATTATTCAAATCTTAGTAAAGTTATTTTAAAGTCATGACAATGTCATTAACCGAAGTGCAGTAATTATCAAAGCAGATCTTTCCCCATCTGACGGAGTGTGAGAGTTTATACTCTGGGACCTGATTGCTAACGTTTCAAAGCGTAGAGCTCAGTTGACCCGGTGTTAAAACCAGAGGCAGTTAGCTCAGTCTTCCCATCTTACGTAAGGTAACTCTGACAGAAGACGCCCTTCTGACTACAGAGACCTGATGTGTTTTTGATCAGTGATTATCTCTCTCATGTTCAGAGGAAGATGGAAACCTCTGCCGGAGCTGTTAACCAAAGCCCTGGATGTTGGAGACATGCCCCAGGGTCTCAGCTTTTCACCCTGAGTCTCCTTACACTGTATGAAAGATAAAGACTCCTGCCAACTATTAAACCCCACTCATCATGCACAACCCAGCCCTTCTCAGGGAGAGGCAGAGAGAGAGAGAGAGAGAGAGAGAGAGAGGCTTGTATAAAGGTGAAGAGGTAGAATTCACTATTAATCAGAGCTGAAATAAGCAGTAATGTTGATCCATGTAGTGTAATGCTCTGTTCATAGTGATGAAGACTGTTAACAGTGTGATCAGCTAGAGGGCATTCCCCACACCACCCTTCTACCCTGCTACCTGCCTTAACTCTGCCTACTCACCCCCCTGCTACCTGCCTTAACGCTGCCTCCTCACCACCCTGCTACCTGCCTTAACTCTGCCTCCTCACCACACCACCCTGCTACCTGCCTTAACTCTGCCTCCTCACCACCCTGCTACCTGCCTTAACTCTGCCTCCACACCACCCTGGTACCTGCCTTAACTCTGCCTCCTCACTCCCCTGCTGCCTGCCTTAACTCTGCCTCCTCACCCCCCTGCTATCTGCCTTAACTCTGCCTCCTCACCACCCTGTTACCTGCCTTAACGCTGCCTCCTCACCACCCTGCTATCTGCCTTAACGCTGCCTCCTCACCCCCCTGCTACCTGCCTTAACTCTGCCACCTCACCACCCTGCTACCTGCCTTAACTCTGCCTCCTCACTACACCACCCTGCTATCTGCCTTAACTCTGCCACCTCACCACCCTGCTACCAGCCTTAACTCTGCCTCCTCACCTCACCACCCTGCTATCTGCCTTAACGCTGCCTCCTCACCCCCCTGCTACCTGCCTTAACTCTGCCACCACACCACCCTGCTACCTGCCTTAACTCTGCCTCCTCACCACCCTGCTACCTGCCTTAACTCTGCCTCTTCACCACACCCCCCTGCTACCTGCCTTAACGCTGCCTCCTCACCACCCTGCTACCCTGCTGCCTGCCTTAACTCTGCCTCCTCACCACCCTGCTACCTGCCTTAACTCTGCCTCCTCACCACCCTGCTACCTGCCTTAACTCTGCCTCCTCACCACCCTGCTACCTGCCTTAACTCTGCCTCCTCACCTCACCACCCTGCTACCTGCCTTAACTCTGCCTCCTCACCCCCCTGCTACCTGCCTTAACTCTGCCTACTCACCACACCACCCTGCTACCTGCCTTAACTCTGCCTCCTCAATACACCCCTCTGCTACCTGCCTTATCTCTGCCTCCTCACCACCCTGCTACCTGCCTTAACTCTGCCTCCTCACCACCCTGCTACCTGCCTTAACTCTGCCTCCTCACCACACCACCCTGCTACCCTGCTGACTGCCTTAACTCTGCCTCCTCACCCCCCTGCTACCTGCCTTAACTCTGCCTCCTCACCCCCCTGCTACCTGCCTTAACTCTGCCTCCTCACCCCCCTGCTACCTGCCTTAACTCTGCCTCCTCACCCCCCTGCTACCTGCCTTAACTCTGCCTCCTCACCACCCTTCTACCTGCCTTAACTCTGCCTCCTCACTACACCCCCTGCTACCTGCCTTAACTCTGCCTCCTCACTACACCACCTTGCTGCCTGCCTTAACTCTGCCTCCTCACCCCTCTGCTACCTGCCTTAACTCTGCCTCCTCACCCCCCTGCTACCTGCCTTAACTCTGCCTCCTCACCCCCCTGCTACCTGCCTTAACTCTGCCTCCTCACCCCCCTGCTACCTGCCTTAACTCTGCCTCCTCGACCTCTGCCAGACATACCTGAGAAATGATCTACTAATTATCTACTAAATATGTTTGCTCATGTCTGAGGAACAGCTCAGGTAATTGTGAGTCTCTTTCCATTTCCCTCTGAGGGGAGCTTAGACCAGCAGCTCATCTCAAAGACCTCATTATATTAATAGCAGTAATTATGTATTTTGCTGCTTTTTATGTGAGTTCCATTAGGATAGAGTTCTGTTAGGGTAGGGTTCTGATGTTAGGGTAGGGTTCTGATGTTAGGGTAGGGTTCTGATGGTAGGGTAGGGTTCTGATGTTAGGGTAGGGTTAGGGTTCTGAAGTTAGGGTAGGGTTCTGATGTTATGGTAGGGTTAGGGTTCTGATGTTAGGGTAGGGTTCTGATGTTAGGGTAGGGTTTTGATGTTAGGGTAGGGTATTGATGTTAGGGTAGGGATCTGATGTTAGGGTAGGGTTAGGGTTCTGATGTTAGGGTAGGGGTTTGATGTTAGGGTAGGGTAGGGTTCTGATGTTAGGGTAGAGTTAGGGTTCTGATGTTAGGGTAGGGTTAGGGTTCTGATGTTAGGGTAGGGTTAGGGTTCTGATGTTAGGGTAGGATTTTCAAGTTAGGGTAGGGTTAGGGTTCTGATGTTAGGGTAGGGTTTTGATGTAAGGGTAGGGTTTGATGTTACGGTAGGGTTTGGATGTTAGGGTAGGGTTAGAGTTCTGATGTTAGGGTAGGGATTTGATGTTAGGGTAGGGTAGGGTTCTGATGTTAGGGTAGGGTTAGGGTTCTGATGTTAGGGTAGGGTTAGGGTTCTGATGTTAGGTTAGGGTTCTGATGTTAGGGTAGGGTAGGGTTCTGATGTTAGGGTAGGGTTCTGATGTTAGGGTAGGGTTAGGGTTCTGATGTTAGGGTAGGGTTCTGATGTTAGGGTTAGGGTTCTGATGTTAGGGTAGGGTAGGGTTCTGATGTTAGGATAGGGTTCTGATGTTAGGGTAGGGTTCTGATGTTAGGTTAGGGTTCTGATGTTAGGGTAGGGTTAGGGTTCTGATGTTAGGTTAGGGTTCTGATGTTAGGGTAGGGTTCTGATGTTAGGGTAGGGTTAGGGTTCTGATGTTAGGGTTAGGGTTTTGATGTTAGGGTGGGGTTCCGATGTTAGGGTAGGGTTAGGGTTCTGATGGTAGGGTAGGGTAGGGTTCTGATGTTAGGGTAGGGTTAGGGTTCTGATGTTATGGTAGGGTTAGGGTTCTGAAGTTAGGGTAGGGTTAGGGTTCTGATGTTAGGGTAGGGTTAGGGTTCTGATGTTAGGGTAGGGTTAGGGTTCTGATGTTAGGGTAGGGTTCTGATGTTATGGTAGGGTTAGGGTTCTGATGTTAGGGTAGAGTTCTTACGTTAGGGTAGAGTTCTGATGTTAGGATAGAGTTGTGTAGTTAGGGTAGGTTAGGGTAGGGTTCTGATGTTAGGGTAGGGTTTTGAAGTTAGGGTAGGTTAGGGTAGGTTAGGGTTCTGATGGTAGGGTAGAGTTCTAATGTTAGGGTAGGGTTCTAATGGTAGGATAGAGTTGTGTAGTTAGGGTAGGTTAGGGTAGGGTTCTGTTGTTAGGGTAGGGTTCTTATGTTAGGGTAGAGTTCTGATGGTAGGGTAGGGTTCTGATGTTAGGATAGAGTTGTGTAGTTAGGGTAGGTTAGGGTAGGGTTCTGATGTTAGGGTAGGGTTTTGAAGTTAGGGTAGGTTAGGGTAGGTTAGGGTTCTGATGGTAGGGTAGAGTTCTAATGTTAGGGTAGGGTTCTAATGGTAGGATAGAGTTGTGTAGTTAGGGTAGGTTAGGGTAGGTTAGGGTTCTGATGGTAGGGTAGAGTTCTAATGTTAGGGTAGGGTTCTGATGGTAGGATAGAGTTGTGTAGTTAGGGTAGGTTAGGGTAGGTTAGGGTTCTGATGGTAGGGTAGAGTTCTGATGTTAGGGTAGGGTTAGGGTTTTGATGGTAGGGTAGAGTTCTGATGGTAGGGTAGGGTTCTTATGTTAGGGTAGGGTTCTGATGTTAGAGTAGGGTTCTGATGTTAGGGTAGGGTTAGAGTTCTGATGTTAGGGTAGGGTTAGGGTTCTGATCTTAGGGTAGAGTTGTGTAGTTAGGGTAGGTTAGGGTAGGTTAGGGTGCTGATGGTAGGGTAGGGTAGGGGTTATGATGTTAGGGTAGGGTTAGGGTTCTGATGTTAGGGTAGGGTGGGGTTCTGATGTTAGGGTAGGGTTCTGATGTTAGGGTAGAGTTCTGATGTTAGGGTTCTGATGTTAGGACAGGGTAGGGTTCTGATGTTAGGGTAGGGTTATGGTTTTGATGTTAGGGTAGGGTTATGGTTTTGATGTTAGGATAGAGTTCTGATGGTAGGGTAGGGTTAGCTCTAAACACCAGGACTCAATAGAATGGCTTTACACTGAGGTTATGGGAGCTCATCGTCAAATCTTCCCTTCTTTTCTTGTATTATTCATTTGGGGCTCCCCCTCCCCTCCCTCCCCCAGGCCCAGGGATCAGTAGGGTGGAGCTGGGGAGGGACGAGAGAGAGAGAGTCTGGGGAGGAGATTTGGGGCTTTCTTTGTTTCTCTCCACAGTGAGGGTAACTCTGCCAGCAAGATCATGGGCCTCTTGTCCCCGAGGACGGACCTGGCACTGAGAGACACAGAGAAAGGCTTCATCTCACAGAGAGGCTCCATGTGAAATAAATACACTAATTAATGAGGGAGATAAATAACAACAATAAAACAGAGGAATGGAGTGTGGAGGAAAGAGGAGAGGAGAGGAGTGGAGAGGAGAGGATGTTAGCCTGTCCGTACTAATGAGACACGGCTGGTCTGATGTAAAGACAGAGACAATCTGATGGAGACTCAGCCAGGCAGGACAATACATTATCTATTATCAGACTGTCTCAGCCAGGCAGGACAATACATTATCTATTGTCAGACTGTCTCAGACAGGCAGGACAATACATGATCTATTATCAGACTGTCTCAGACAGGCAGGACATTTCATTTTCTATTGTCAGACTGTCTCAGACAGGCAGGACAATACATTATCTATTATCAGACTGTCTCAGCCAGGCAGGACAATACACTATCTATTATCAGACTGTCTCAACCAGGCAGGACAATACATTATCTATTGTCAGACTGTCTCAGCCAGGCAGGAAATACATGATCTATTATCAGACTGTCTCAGCCAGGCAGGACAATACATGATCTATTGTCAGACTGTCTCAGCCAGGCAGGAAAATACATTATTTATTATTAGACTGTCTCAGCCAGGCAGGACAATACATTATCTATTGTCAGACTGTCTCAGCCAGGCAGGACAATACATTATCTATTATCAGATTGTCTCAGCCAGGCAGGACAATACATTATCTATTATCAGACTGTCTCAGACAGGCAGGACAATACATTATCTGTTATCAGACTGTCTCAGCCAGGCAGGACAATACATTATCTGTTATCAGACTGTCTCAGCCAGGCAGGACAATACATTATCTATTATCAGACTGTCTCAGCCAGGCAGGACAATACATTATCTATTTGTCAGCTTGTCTCAGCCAGGCAGGACAATACATTATCTATTATCAGACTGTCTCAACCAGGCAGGACAATACATTATCTATTGTCAGACTGTCTCAGCCAGGCAGGACAATACATTATCTATTATCAGACTGTCTCAGCCAGGCAGGACAATACATGATCTATTATCAGACTGTCTCAGCCAGGCAGGACAATACATTATCTATTATCAGACTGTCTCAGCCAGGCAGGACAATACATTATCTATTTGTCAGACTGTCTCAGCCAGGCAGGACAATACATTATCTATTATCAGACTGTCTCAGCCAGGAAGGACAATACATTTTCTATTTGTCAGACTGTCTCAGCCAGGCAGGACAATACATTATCTATTTGTCAGACTGTCTCAGCCAGGCAGGACAATACATTATCTATTTGTCAGACTGTCTCAGCCAGGTAGGACAATACATTATCTATTTGTCAGACTGTCTCAGCCAGGCAGGACAATACATTATCTATTATCAGACTGTCTCAGCCAGGCAGGACAATACATTATCTATTTGTCAGACTGTCTCAGACAGGCAGGAAAATACATTATCTATTACCGGACTGTCTCAGACAGGCAGGACAATACATTATCTATTTGTCAGACTGTCTCAGACAGGCAGGAAAATACATTATCTATTACCGGACTGTCTCAGACAGGCAGGACAATACATTATCTATTTGTCAGACTGTCTCAGACAGGCAGTGTAATACATTATCCAACTTTAACACTGTAACACAGTCCTGATACAGTCATAATGAGGAGGAGGAGGAGGAGGCTGCTTCATGTTGGAACACAGCTGTAGTTTAACATTCCTCCTGTGTTGTGACAACAGGTTCCAGAAGAGGTCTGATGTGGTCAGAGGCTTTTCCTCTGTGCGTTTGATATAAAGAGCTGCTGTAACGGCAGAGTTGTACGGTACACGCAGCAGCGCTCCAATGGCAGGATTAAACTAACATTCCAGCTAATCTCTCCTGTCAGACAACGGAGCTCCGAAGAAAAAAAAAAATAAAAAAAAATGGACGTCTTTATTCAGATGCTTTCAGAGGTTCCCAAGCGCAACGGGAACTGAAATATCTCCTGCGATGAGACGTATACAAGGATTATATTAAAACAGACAAATACTAATCATGACATGAGTGTTAATTATGTTGCCAGGGCTGACTGGTGGCAGCCTCTGAACTGACAGACAGATTAGCTGAAGGTTTAGTAGTCCGCCCTCACAGACAGGCTGCTTTTACAAACGTGACTAAATATCCATGTCACCTGCAAGATGTTTTCTAGACAGGAAAAGGAGAATCCTAATTACAACAGCATGTTTTTGTTTTGAACTGTTCACTAGTTTGACATTGGGCTGATGAGGTAACCGCCGTGGTATTCTCCCAAAAGACAGTGAGACAAAATAGAATTTATAGAAGTCGTTTCGATTCAAACCCCAGGCTGTTTCAGAAAACTGCCAGCTAGCTAGCTACAATACAAGGCTATATGTTATTTTAGGTTCTAGAAAACTGATAGCTACCTGCTAGCTAGCTGCTAGCTACCTACAATACAAGGCCATATGTTAATTTAGGTTCTAGAAAACTGCTAGCTACCTGCTAGCTAGCTGCTAGCTACCTACAATACAAGGCCATATGTTAATTTAGGTTCTAGAAAACTGTTAGCTAGCTGCTAGCTACCTACAATACAAGGCCATATGTTAATTTAGGTTCTAGAAAACTGCTAGCTACCTGCTAGCTAGCTGCTAGCTACCTACAATACAAGGCCATATGTTAATTTAGGTTCTAGAAAACTGTTAGCTAGCTGCTAGCTACCCACAATACAAGGCTATATGTTATTTTAGGTTCTAGAAAACTGCTAGCTAGCTGCTAGCTACCTACAATACAAAGCTCCATGTTATTTTAGGTTCTAGAAAACTGCTAGCTTGCTAAATGAGTAGGCCTACAATAATAGATACTCTACAGTCTTCTTAGCCGACGTACTGCATAGCTAGATTGATTGTGTTGAGATTCACAAACACTTCCCTTTCCATCTGTTTTTGTCCAGAATATTGGGTGTTCATCCCCAGAATGGCTGGAGGCAGCAAACATTGTACTATATGTGATTTACAACGTAACAGCAATATGTGTTAGACCACCTAGATAGTTACCGGTGAATTGTATTATTCAGGTATTGACTGCATCCGTTTTAATTCTGACAACAATACCTTACTGTACATAATGGAATGTTGAGTCAAATAGAAGCTGTTTTTTTTAAAAACCTTTTATGAAGTTGATTTAAAACCTGTTATGAAGTTGATTTAAAACCTGTTATGAAGTTGATTTAAAAACCTGTTATGAAGTTGATTTAAAAACCTGTTATGAAGTTGATTTAAAAACCTTTTATGAAGTTGATTTAAAAACCTGTTATGAAGTTAATTTTAAAACCTGTTATAAAGTTGATTTTAAAACCTGTTATGAAGTTGATTTTAAAAACCTTTTATGAAGTTGATTTTAAAAACTGTTATGAAGTTGATTTAAAAACCTGTTATGAAGTTGATTTAAAAACCTGTTATGAAGTTGATTTAAAAACCTGTTATGAAGTTGATTTTAAAAACCTTTTATGAAGTTGATTTAAAAACCTTTTATGAAGTTGATTTAAAAACCTGTTATGAAGTTGATTTTGAAGCATAAAACTCCAGATGTGATATTTTAGACCCACACTATGACTATATGTTCGTTTAATTTCTTCAAAGTAGTTAAAAAAAAACACGGTCAGTTCCACTTTAAAACACCGAGTGGTACAGAAACAGACCAGTTCTGCTGACTATCCGAGAATTCAGGAGGATTGTGTGTCTATTAAACATTGTAATCAGGCGGCCCTCCCCGTTCATTAACCCCCCCAGAGATATGATAGTGACTTTTAACTCTAACTCTTACAACATGAGCTCATGAAGTAACTATCTCCTTAAATATGTAAAGTACATCGCTAAAACCCAGAGAGTGATTATGGCTTAAGTGTAAAACTCTCTACTCCTGGGATATATTCTACACTGAGATCCGTTTTAAAACATTCCCTTTATCTGCCTTAACAAGCAGTAGAAAGTTCATATCCAAACTGCTGAGAGACAATTTGTTGGGGGTTGTGATAAAAACTCTTCATTATTTCAGAGTGATTTAACCTCTGTAGAGAGCTGAACCAAGGGAAGTAACAGGGAAGTGATCCTGCAGTAGTAAAGCTGCACCAGGGGGAAGTGTTCAGGTGTTTAACAGGTAATTAGTGTCGCTGTTTCATCACAGTGATGATCAGGTGGAGATAAAAGCTTCATTATCATGTGTTATAACAGGAAAGATAATATCAGGTTTTTTTGGTAGATATTGCTTTTAAAGAGCTGAACAAAGCTTCTTCCTGTGATGGTCTTTTTAGACTGTTAAATTACTCATTAAAGATTAGCTTTCACCTTAATATTATAACATCGGGTCAAAATGGTTCCCAGTCCAGTCCAAAACATTCAAAATAATCACCATTATGTCAATGTATTTCCTCCATGTGGCCACAACAAGAGATTCACAACAATTCCTTCGGACTCATTATCTTTGTCCTAAAACGACCCTAAAGGCCTCTGGGATTGACAGACCAAGACAAGCCACTCTAAGATAGAGTACCAGAGAGAAGGAGAGAGAAAAAGAGAGAAGAGAGAGAGAGAGAGAGAGAGAGAGAGAGGAGAGCGAGTTAGAGATAGAGCGAGAGAGGAGAGAGAGAGAGAGAGAGAGAACAGAGAGAGAGAGAACAGAGACAGGGAGGAAAGAGAGAGAGAAGAGAGCGAGAGAGAGAGAGAAGAGAGACAGAGAAGAGAGAGAAAGAGAGAGAGAGAGAGAGCGCGAGAGAGAAGAGAGACAGAGAGGAAAGAGAGAGAGAGAGAGAGAAGAGAGACAGAGAAGAGAGAGAAAGAGAGAGAGAGAGAGAGAGAGAGAGCGCGAGAGAGAAGAGAGACAGAGAGGAAAGAGAGAGAGAGAGAGACAGAGAAGATAATAATGGTATTGGTATCAGATGCATTGTGGAGAAGGGCAGGCTGATTTCTCCCATCTTCCTGTGATTGTGACGGAGACATTAGGCGGGTCGAGGGTCAGGCTAGGAGGAGACAGCATTGTGTTCAAACTGTCACGCATCACCACCTAGTTTGACATGCACAGGCCCGTTTGTTGTCTGTCCAACATGCAAATTGCAGACTGCTGTCACGCAGCGGCAGATATGTGGAGGGAGATGAGACCACCTGACCACCTGTAACCAGTGAATAGAGTGATGGACAAGCATTCAGCTCCGCCATTCACAGCTCCTTCAGCCGCTCACACAACAGTGTCAAATATCTATTCTAATTATTCAAGAGCAGGGAAGTGGAGTGATGGGGAGATCTGAGCTGCAGCAGGTAATGGGGCTGCAGGCTGGAGACAGCTGAGGGTCAGAGTGACTTTATATTGGGTCCAGGACTACAGTCGTTAGGTAGCTGTTTTTAAATTAGGGTCCAGGTCCAGGTCTACAGTTGATTGGTAGCTGTCTTTATATAGGGTCCAGGACTATAGTCGTTAGGTAGCTGTCTTTATATAGGGTCCAGGACTATAGTTGTTAGGTAGATGTCTTTATATAGGGTCCAGGACTACAGTCGTTAGGTAGATAGGGTCCAGGACTATAGTCGTTAGGTAGCTGTCTTTATATAGGGTCCAGGACTATAGTCGTTAGGTAGCTGTCTTTATATAGGGTCCAGGACTATAGTCGTTAGGTAGCTGTCTTTATATAGGATCCAGGACTACAGTCGTTAGGTAGATAGGGTCCAGGACTATAGTCGTTAGGTAGCTGTCTTTATATAGGATCCAGGACTATAGTCGTTAGGTAGCTGTCTTTATATAGGGTCCAGGACTATAGTTGTTAGGTAGATGTCTTTATATAGGGTCCAGGACTACAGTCGTTAGGTAGATAGGGTCCAGGACTATAGTCGTTAGGTAGCTGTCTTTATATAGGGTCCAGGACTATAGTCGTTAGGTAGCTGTCTTTATATAGGGTCCAGGACTATAGTCGTTAGGTAGCTGTCTTTATATAGGATCCAGGACTACAGTCGTTAGGTAGATAGGGTCCAGGACTATAGTCGTTAGGTAGCTGTCTTTATATAGGATCCAGGACTATAGTCGTTAGGTAGCTGTCTTTATATAGGGTCCAGGACTATAGTTGTTAGGTAGATGTCTTTATATAGGGTCCAGGACTACAGTCGTTAGGTAGATAGGGTCCAGGACTATAGTCGTTAGGTAGCTGTCTTTATATAGGGTCCAGGACTATAGTCGTTAGGTAGCTGTCTTTATATAGGGTCCAGGACTATAGTCGTTAGGTAGCTGTCTTTATATAGGATCCAGGACTACAGTCGTTAGGTAGATAGGGTCCAGGACTATAGTCGTTAGGTAGCTGTCTTTATATAGGGTCCAGGACTATAGTCGTTAGGTAGATGTCTTTATATAGGCTCCAGGACTATAGTTGTTAGGTAGATGTCTTTATATAGGGTCCAGGACTATAGTCGTTAGGTAGCTGTCTTTATATAGGATCCAGGACTACAGTTGTTAGATAGCTGTCTTTATATAGGGTCCAGGACTATAGTCGTTAGGTAGCTGTCTTTATATAGGGTCCAGGACTATAGTCGTTAGGTAGATGTCTTTATATAGGGTCCAGGACTATAGTCGTTAGGTAGATGTCTTTATATAGGGTCCAGGAATATAGTCGTTAGGTAGCTGTAGGATCCAGGACTACAGTTGTTAGGTAGCTGTCTTTATATAGGGTCCAGGACTATAGTCGTTAGGTAGCTGTCTTTATATAGGGTCCAGGACTATAGTCGTTAGGTAGATGTCTTTATATAGGGTCCAGGACTACAGTCGTTAGGTAGCTGTCTTTATTTAGGGTCCAGGACTATAGTCGTTAGGTAGCTGTCTTTATATAGGGTCCAGGACTATAGTCGTTAGATAGCTGTCTTTATATAGGGTCCAGGACTATAGTCGTTCGGTAGCTGTTTTTAATTAGGGTCCAGGACTATAGTTGTTAGGTAGCTGTTTTTAATTAGGATCCTGGACTATAGAGGGTCCAGGACTATAGTCGTTAGGTAGATAGGGTCCAGGACTATAGTTGTTAGGTAGCTGTCTTTATATAGGGTCCAGGACTATAGGCGTTAGGTAGATGTCTTTATATAGGGTCCAGGACTCCAGTCGTTAGGTAGCTGTCTTTATATAGGGTCCAGGACTATAGTCGTTAGGTAGCTGTCTTTATATAGGGTCCAGGACTATAGTCGTTAGGTAGCTGTCTTTATATAGGATCCAGGACTACAGTCGTTAGGTAGATAGGGTCCAGGACTATAGTCGTTAGGTAGCTGACTTTATATAGGGTCCAGGACTATAGTTCTGAGGTAGCTGTCTTTATATAGGGTCCAGGACTATAGTTGTTAGGTAGCTGTCTTTATATAGGGTCCAGGACTCCAGTCGTTAGGTAGCTGTCTTTATATAGGGTCCAGGACTATAGTCGTTAGGTAGCTGTAGGATCCAGGACTATAGTCATTAGGTAGCTGTCTTTATATAGGGTCCAGGACTATAGTCGTTAGGTAGATGTCTTTATATAGGGTCCAGGACTATAGTCGTTAGGTAGCTGTCTTTATATAGGATCCAGGACTACAGTCGTTAGGTAGATAGGGTCCAGGACTATAGTCGTTAGGTAGCTGTCTTTATATAGGGTCCAGGACTATAGTCGTTAGGTAGCTGTCTTTATATAGGGTCCAGGACTATAGTCGTTAGGTAGCTGTCTTTATATAGGATCCAGGACTACAGTCGTTAGGTAGATAGGGTCCAGGACTATAGTCGTTAGGTAGCTGTCATTATATAGGGTCCAGGACTATAGTCGTTAGGTAGATGTCTTTATATAGGGTCCAGGACTATAGTTGTTAGGTAGATGTCTTTATATAGGGTCCAGGACTATAGTCGTTAGGTAGCTGTCTTTATATAGGATCCAGGACTACATTTGTTAGATAGCTGTCTTTATATAGGGTCCAGGACTATAGTCGTTAGGTAGCTGTCTTTATATAGGGTCCAGGACTATAGTCGTTAGGTAGATGTCTTTATATAGGGTCCAGGACTATAGTCGTTAGGTAGATGTCTTTATATAGGGTCCAGGAATATAGTCGTTAGGTAGCTGTAGGATCCAGGACTACAGTTGTTAGGTAGCTGTCTTTATATAGGGTCCAGGACTATAGTCGTTAGGTAGCTGTCTTTATATAGGGTCCAGGACTATAGTCGTTAGGTAGATGTCTTTATATAGGGTCCAGGACTATAGTCGTTAGGTAGATGTCTTTATATAGGGTCCAGGACTACAGTCGTTAGGTAGCTGTCTTTATTTAGGGTCCAGGACTATAGTCGTTAGGTAGATGTCTTTATATAGGGTCCAGATGTCTTTATATAGGGTCCAGGACTATAGTCGTTAGGTAGCTGTTTTTAATTAGGGTCCAGGACTATAGTCGTTATGTAGCTGTTTTTAATTAGGATCCAGGTCTATAGAGGGTCCATGACTATAGTCATTAGGTAGATAGGGTCCAGGACTATAGTTGTTAGGTAGCTGTCTTTATATAGGGTCCAGGACTATAGGCGTTAGGTAGATGTCTTTATATAGGGTCCAGGACTATAGGCGTTAGGTAGATGTCTTTATATAGGGTCCAGGACTATAGTTGTTAGGTAGATGTCTTTATATAGGGTCCAGGACTACAGTCGTTAGGTAGATAGGGTCCAGGACTATAGTTGTTAGGTAGCTGTCTTTATATAGTGTCCAGGACTATAGGCGTTAGGTAGATGTCTTTATATAGGGTCAAGATGTCTTTATATAGGGTCCAGGACTATAGTCGTTAGGTAGATGTCTTTATATAGGGTCCAGGACTATAGTCGTTAGGTAGATGTCTATATATATGGTCCAGGACTACAGTCGTTAGGTAGCTGTCTTTATATAGGATCCAGGACTATAGTCGTTAGGTAGCTGTCTTTATATAGGATCCAGGACTACAGTCGTTAGGTAGATATCTTTATATAGGATCCAGGACTATAGTCGTTAGGTAGCTGTCTTTATATAGGGTCCAGGACTATAGTCGTTAGGTAGATGTCTTTATATAGGGTCCAGGACTATAGTCGTTAGGTAGCTGTCTTTATATAGGGTTCAGGACAATAGTTGTTAGGTAGATGTCTTTATATAGGGTCCAGGACTACAGTCGTTAGGTAGATAGGGTCCAGGACTATAGTCATTAGGTAGATGTCTTTATATAGGGTCCAGGACTACAGTCGTTAGGTAGCTGTCTTTATTTAGGGTCCAGGACTATAGTCGTTAGGTAGCTGTTTTTAATTAGGGTCCAGGACTATAGTCGTTAGGTAGCTGTTTTTAATTAGGGTCCAGGACTATAGTCGTTAGGTAGCTGTTTTTAATTAGGATCCAGGACTATAGAGGGTCCATGACTATAGTCATTAGGTAGATAGGGTCCAGGACTATAGTTGTTAGGTAGCTGTCTTTATATAGGGTCCAGGACTATAGGCGTTAGGTAGATGTCTTTATATAGGGTCCAGGACTATAGTCGTTAGGTAGATGTCTTTATATAGGGTCCAGGACTATAGTCGTTAGGTAGTTATCTTTATATAGGGTCCAGGACTATAGTCGTTAGGTAGATGTCTTTATATAGGGTCCAGGACTACAGTCGTTAGGTAGCTGTCTTTATATAGGATCCAGGACTATAGTCGTTAGGTAGCTGTCTTTATATAGGATCCAGGACTACAGTCGTTAGGTAGATATCTTTATATAGGATCCAGGACTATAGTCGTTAGGTAGCTGTCTTTATATAGGGTCCAGGACTATAGTCGTTAGGTAGATGTCTTTATATAGGGTCCAGGACTATAGTCGTTAGGTAGCTGTCTTTATATAGGGTCCAGGACTACAGTCGTTAGGTAGATGTCTTTATATAGGGTCCAGGATTATAGTCGTTAGGTAGCTGTCTTTATATAGGATCCAGGACTACAGTCGTTAGGTAGATAGGGTCCAGGACTATAGTCGTTAGGTAGCTGTCTTTATATAGGGTCCAGGACTATAGTCGTTAGGTAGATGTCTTTATATAGGGTCCAGGACTACAGTCGTTAGGTAGCTGTCTTTATATAGGATCCAGGACTATAGTCGTTAGGTAGCTGTCTTTATATAGGGTCCAGGACTACAGTCGTTAGGTAGATGTCTTTATATAGGGTCCAGGATTATAGTCGTTAGGTAGCTGTTTTTAATTAGGGTCCAGGACTATAGAGGGTCCAGGTCTATAGTTGTTAGGTAGCTGTCTTTATGTAGGATCCAGGACTATAGTCGTTAGGTAGCTGTTTCTAATTAGGGTCGTTAGGTAGCTGTTTCTAATTAGGGTCGTTAGGTAGCTGTCTTTATGTAGGATCCAGGACTATAGTCATTAGGTAGCTGTTTCTAATTAGGGTCGTTAGGTAGATGTTTCTAATTAGGGTCGTTAGGTTGATTATATGGAAATGGTCCTTGTCCCTGTGACCTTCCTCTGAAATACACAAAGAAATAACTAACTTTTGTTCTAAAATATACTAATTCAAACATCTTTATGTACCTGTACTTTAGTTTCTATTTCCTGTGTCATTTTGCATTGCTGTTTACCTTAGACTGAATAAGCAGGATAAATCAGGTATTATATTAGAAAGTGGTTGTTTTATACTGAAGGACTTGTATTCCTCTGTATTCTACTGTAACCTTAGGTGCTTCTATTACCTCGCTGTTCTGTTCCTCTATATAGGTGTGTTGAGGTGTTTTAGCGTATCATCCAGGATCTGAAGAACAGCCATTGGCTGGCAGGTTAGAGGTTATAGGTCAGAGGAGACATGTGACGTGTGTGTGTATTATTCCGTCCCGGCCCGAGTCTGTCTGGGTGACACCTATAGAGAACAGGGCCATCTGAGGGACAGGGAATGAGACTGTAAATGAGGCAGAAGATCAGCCTGAGGCCTGGTTGGTTAATCCAACACCATGTGACCCACCCTGCCAGGTCCCCCTCCCTCCCTCTCTCTCTCTCTCTCTCTCTCTCTCTCTCTCTCTATCTCATTAATTATCATCCAGCTTTCCCTCCCTACCCACCCTCCCTCCCTCCCCCCTCCCGGACGCCCTGGCCGTGTGTGGCATGTGGCGATATCTCATTCAGGATGTTTTGAAGACAGAAGTTAAAAGAATAATCGTATTCCCCCAAGACACTGACTGAACTGATGAAGGACACGAGAAAGGAGAGAATCAACCCACCATTTAATTTCATATGTCGCTACAGTACGTACTGACTCCCAGTCAGTTTAAACTACAGTACGTACTGACTCCCAGTCAGTTTAAACTACAGTGCGTACTGACTCCCAGTCAGTTTAAACTACAGTACGTACTGACTCCCAGTCAGTTTAAACTACAGTACGTACTGACTCCCAGTCAGTTTAAACTACAGTACGTACTGACTCCCAGTCAGTTTAAACTACAGTACGTACTGACTCCCGTTCAGTTTAAACTACAGTACGTACTGACTCCCGGTCAGTTTAAACTACAGCACGTACTGACTCCCGGTCAGTTTAAACTACAGTACGTACTGACTCCCAGTCAGTTTAAACTACAGTACGTACTGACTCCCGGTCAGTTTAAACTACAGTACGTACTGACTCCCAGTCAGTTTAAACTACAGTACGTACTGACTCCCGGTCAGTTTAAACTACAGGACGTACTGACTCCCAGTCAGTTTAAACTACAGTACGTACTGACTCCCGGTCAGTTTAAACTACAGTACGTACTGACTCCCAGTCAGTTTAAACTACAGTACGTACTGACTCCCGGTCAGTTTAAACTACAGTGCGTACTGACTCCCAGTCAGTTTAAACTACAGTAAGTACTGACTCCCGGTCAGTTTAAACTACAGTACGTACTGACTGCCGGTCAGTTTAAACTACAGTACGTACTGACTCCCGGTCAGTTTAAACTACAGTACGTACTGACTCCCAGTCAGTTTAAACTACAGTACGTACTGACTCCCGGTCAGTTTAAACTACAGTACGTACTGACTCCCAGTCAGTTTAAACTACAGTACGTACTGACTCCCAGTCAGTTTAAACTACAGTACGTACTGTATATCAGAGCGGTGTTGTCCGTTAATGGGACCTTACCGTATGTTCTGACTCCCGGTCAGTTTAAACTACAGTACGTACTGACTCCCAGTCAGTTTAAACTACAGTACATACTGTATATCAGAGCGGTGTTGTCCGTTAACGGGACCTTACCGTATGTTCTGACTCCCGGTCAGTTTAAACTACAGTACGTACTGTATATCAGAGCGGTGTTGTCCGTTAACGGGACCTTACTGTATGTTCGGCTGCCAAATGATCCCTTCAACCTGGGGATTAGATTTACTACTTTAATGATAAGGGTAGAAACCTCCTCATTATGCAATTTAGTTCAGTCAAATGTATTCAAACGCCACCTTTATTACCCCGGAGGTACTTTACATAAATTGAATAAATCTTCTGATACTCAGTGAAAATCAGACATATCAAAGCCTGTCCGTCTTTGAAGTGTGCTAGTCTAATTCCAAAACAGATTTTCGTGATAAATAAATACATTATTTATGAATTGAGGGGGGAAAAAAACAACAATAAAAATGCATGAAACATTTTCAGCCATGGAAATGTCAAGAGAGAGAACGACACAGAGTGTGGAGCGAGTCTGAAGCAGTCTGTCTGATAGAGCCCCTCGTAGAGCGGTCTGAAGCAGTCTGATAGAGCTCCTCGTAGAGCGGTCTGAAACAGTCTGATAGAGCCCCTCGTAGAGCGGTCTGAAGCAGTCTGACAGAGCCCCTCGTAGAGCGGTCTGAAGCAGTCTGACAGAGCCCCTCGTAGAGCGGTCTGAAGCAATCTGTCTGACAGAGCCCCTCGTAGAGCGGTCTGAAGCAGTCTGACTGACAGAGCCCCTCGTAGAGCAGTCTGAAGCAGTCTGACAGAGCCCCTCGTAGAGCGGTCTGAAGCAGTCTGACAGAGCCCCTCGTAGAGCGGTCTGAAGCAGTCTGACAGAGCCCCTCGTAGAGCGGTCTGAAGCAGTCTGACAGAGCCCCTCATAGAGCGGTCTGAAGCAGTCTGACAGAGCCCCTCGTAGAGCGGTCTGAAGCAGTCTGATAGAGCCCCTCGTAGAGCGGTCTGAAGCAGTCTGTCTGACAGAGCCCCTCGTAGAGCGGTCTGAAGCAGTCTGTCTGACAGAGCCCCTCGTAGAGCAGTCTGAAGCAGTCTGTTAGAGCCCCTCGTAGTGCCGTCTGAAGCATCTTGACAGAGTCCCTCGTAGAGCGGTCTGAAGCAGTCTGTCTGATAGAGCCCCTCGTAGAGCGGTCTGAAGCAGTCTGTCTGACAGAGTCCCTCGTAGAGCAGTCTGAAGCAGTCTGACAGAGCCCCTCGTAGAGTGGTCTGAAGCAGTCTGATAGAGCCCCTCATAGAGCGGTCTGAAGCAGTCTGTCTGACAGAGCTCCTCGTAGAGCGGTCTGAAGCAGTCTGACAGAGTCCCTCGTAGAGCGGTCTGAAGCAGTCTGACAGAGCCCCTCGTAGAGCGGTCTGAAGCAGTCTGACAGAGCCCCTCATAGAGCGGTCTGAAGCAGTCTGACAGAGCCCCTCGTAGAGCGGTCTGAAGCAGTCTGACAGAGCCCCTCGTAGAGCGGTCTGAAGCAGTCTGATAGAGCCCCTCATAGAGTGGTCTGAAGCAGTCTGATAGAGCCCCTCGTAGAGCGGTCTGAAGCAGTCTGATAGAGCCCCTCGTAGAGCGGTCTGAAGCAGTCAGTCTGATAGAGCCCCTCGTAGAGCGGTCTGAAGCAGTCTGTCTGATAGAGCCCCTCGTAGAGCGGTCTGAAGCAGTCTGATAGAGCTCCTCGTAGAGCGGTCTGAAGCAGTCTGACAGAGCCCCTCGTAGAGCGGTCTGAAGCAGTCTGACAGAGCCCCTCGTAGAGCGGTCTGAAGCAGTCTGACAGAGCCCCTCGTAGAGCGGTCTGAAGCAGTCTGACTGACAGAGCCCCTCGTAGAGCAGTCTGAAGCAGTCTGACAGAGCCCCTCGTAGAGCGGTCTGGAGCAGTCTGATAGAGCCCCTCGTAGAGCGGTCTGAAGCAGTCTGATAGAGCCCCTCGTAGAGCGGTCTGAAGCAGTCTGATAGAGCCCCTCGTAGAGCGGTCTGAAGCAGTCTGTCTGATAGAGCCCCTCGTAGAGCGGTCTGAAGCAGTCTGATAGAGCCCCTCGTAGAGCGGTCTGAAGCAGTCTGTCTGATAGAGCCCCTCGTAGAGCAGTCTGAAGCAGTCTGACTGACAGAGCCCCTCGTAGAGCGGTCTGAAGCAGTCTGACTGACAGAGCCCCTCGTAGAGCGGTCTGAAGCAGTCTGACTGACAGAGCCCCTCGTAGAGCGGTCTGAAGCAGTCTGATAGAGCCCCTCATGATAATGCACAGCCTATGTTGGGCTCATTGAGTTAGACAAAGCATCATCACAATAATAATATAGCGGACTGGATTCATGTCAGAGAAATATGTGGACACGTTTCAATTCTACTCTTCAGAATGTTATATTCTGACTATCTGACACCTAATCTGTTTCTAACCCGGTGTTTCTCAGGGCTCTGTTGTAGGACCCCCTAGTGTTTTGATTATATTCTGAACTGAAATATAAACTCAACAAGATTTTACTTACTTTCAGTTCATATTCAGGAATTCAGTCAATTTAAATAAATTCCTTAGACCTTAATCTATGGATTTCACAGGACTGGGAATACAGATATGCATCTGTTGATCTGTTGATCACTAAATGGCTGTAACGAGGGTCGTATGAAGGGAACCAAGGCGTAAAGTGCTCATATTTCTTTTAATGACGACACTTAAACAAAAATAACAAAAACGACCGCCAACAGCTCCGTCAGGTACATGAACAAAACGGAAAATGACTACCCACAAAACCCAATGGAAAAAACAGGCTGCCTAAGTATGGTTCCTAATCAGAGACAACGATAGACAGCTGCCTCTGGTTAGGAACCATACTCGGCCCAACACAAATAAATACAAAACATAGAAACTGAACATAGAAATACAAAAACAGACAAACACCCCCTGTCACGCCCTGACCTACTCTACCATAGAAAATAACAACTTACTATGGTCAGGACGTGACAATGGCCAAAAGTATGTGGACATCTACTTGTCGAACATCTCATTCCAAAATCATGGGCATTAATATGGAGTTGGTTTCCCCCCCTTTGCTGCTATAACAGCCTCCACTCTTCTGGGAAGGCTTTCCACGAGATGTTGGAACATTGCTGCTGGGACTTGCTTCCATTCAGTCACAAGAGCATTAGTGAGGTGGGGCACTGATGTTGGGCGATTAGACCTGACTCGCAGTCGGCGTTCCAATTCATCCCGAAAGCTGTTCGATGGGGTTAAGGTCAGGGCTCTGTGCAGGCCATTCAAGTTCTTCCACACTGATCTTGACAAACCATTTCTGTATGGACCTTGCTTTGTGCACGGGGGCATTGTCATGCTGAAACAGGAAAGGGCCTTCCCCAAACTGTTGCCACAAAGTTGGAAGCACAGAATCGTCTAGAATGTCATTGTAGGCTGTAGCGTTAAGATTTCCCTTCACTGGAATTAAGGGGCCTAGCCCGAACCATGAAAAACAGTCCCAGACCATTATTCCTCCTCCACCAAACTTTACAGTTGGCCCTATGTATTGGGGCAGGTAGTGTTCTCCTCGCATCCGCCGAACCCAGATTCATCCGCCAAACCCAGATTCATCTGTCTGAATGCCAGGTGAAGTGTGATTCATCACTCCAGAGAACGTGTTTCCACTGCTCCAGAGTCCAATGGCGGTGAGCTTTACACCACTCCAACCAACGCTTGCATTGCATATGGTGAACTTAGGCTTGTGTGCGGCTGCTCGGCCATGGAAACCCATTTCATGAAACTCCCGACTAACAGTTGTTGTGCTGACGTTGCTTCCAGAGGCAGTTTGGAACTCGGTAGTGAGTGTTGCAACTGAGGACAGACGATTTTTACGCGCTACGCACTTCAGCAGTCGGAGGTCCCGTTCTGTGAGCTTGTGTGGCCTACCACTTCCCGGCTGAGCCGTTGTTGCTCCTAGACGTTTCCACTTCACAATAGCAGCACTTACAGTTGGCAGGGGCAGCTTTACCAGCGCAGAAATCTGACAAACTGACTTGTTGGAAAGGTGGCGTCCTGTAACTGTGCCATGTTGAATGTTACTGAGCTCTTCAGGAAGGCCATTCTATTGCCAATGTTTGTCTATGGAGATTGCATGGCTGTGTGCTCAGTTTTATACACCTGTCAGCAAACGGTGTGGCTGAAATAGCCGAATCCACTCATTTTATAGGGTGTCCACATACGTTTGAATATACAGTGTACCTTTTTAAAAAAAGTAGGGGCGTGGATCAGAAAACCAGCGGCCTTTTATTGTCCCCAACACAAGGTGCACCTGTGTAATGATCCTGCCGTTTAATCAGCTTCTTGATATGCCACACCTTTCAGGTGGACGGATTATCTTGTCAATGTTCACTAACATTGATGTAAACACATTTTGTGAATTACATTTGAGAGAAATATGCTTTTGTTAAAATAATGAACATTTCTGGGATCTTTCATTTCAGCTCATGAAACATGGGACCTTCACATGCTGCATTGATATTATTGTTCCAGCGTACAGTATATTCTGTCTCTTGGTGATGTTATTCAGGAAAACAATGTCAACTTGGTTTGGTATCTCATGTTCATCTTTGCTGGTCAACCCTTCTACATGGATGTGACACTACGATGGTTTCGGCTGAACTTTACTTCCTGCATCTCAACGGTCAGTTGAATCGGAGTTAGATACAAGGGGGGGTTGGCCGTCCGACAGGCCTGATTACCCAGCAGGGAGAAGATGAACACGGTTACCACGCTGTGTTGATAGCTCACATAGCATGCAGATAGTTAACATAGCATGCAGATAGCTAACATAGCATGCAGATAGCTAACATAGCATGCAGATAGCTAACATAGCATACAGATAGCTAACATAGCATGCAGATAGCTAACATAACATGCAGATAGTTAACATAGCATGCAGATAGTTACCATAGCATGCAGATAGTTAACATAGCATGCAGAGAGTTAACATAGCATGCAGAGAGTTAACATAGCATGCAGATAGTTAACATAGCATGCAGATAGTTAACATAGCATGCAGATAGTTAACATAGCATGCAGATAGATAACATAGCATGCAGATAGCTAACATAGCATGCAGATAGCTAACATAGCATGCAGATAGTTAACATGGCATGCAGATAGCTAACATAGCATGCAGATAGTTAACATGGCATGCAGATAGCTAACATTGCATGCAGATAGCTAACATAGCATACAGATAGCTAACATAGCATGCAGATAGCTAACATAGCATGCAGATAGTTAACATAGCATGCAGATAGTTACCATAGCATGCAGATAGTTAACATAGCATGCAGATAGTTAACATAGCATGCAGAGAGTTAACATAGCATGCAGAGAGTTAACATAGCATGCAGATAGTTAACTCTCTGCATGCAGATAGTTAACATAGCATGCAGAGAGTTAACATGGCATGCAGATAGCTAACATAGAATGCAGAGAGTTAACATGGCATGCAGATAGTTAACATAGCATGCAGAGAGTTAACATGGCATGCAGATAGCTAACATAGCATGCAGAGATTTAACATGGCATGCAGATAGCTAACATAGCATGCAGATAGTTAACATGGCATGCAGATAGTTAACATAGCATACAGATAGCTAACATAGTATGCAGAGAGTTAACATATTATGCAGATAGTTAACATAGCATGCAGATAGATAACATAGCATGCAGATAGTTAACATAGCATGCAGATAGCTAACATAGCATGCAGATAGTTAACATAGCATGCAGATAGCTAACATAGCATGCAGATAGTTAACATAGCATGCAGATAGATAACATAGCATTCAGATAGCTAACATAGCATGCAGATAGTTAACATAGCATGCAGATAGCTAACATAGCATGCAGATAGCTAACATAGCATGCATATAGTTAACATGGCATGCAGATAGCTAACATAGCATGCAGATAGTTAACATGGCATGCAGATAGCTAACATAGCATGCAGATAGCTAACATAGCATACAGATAGCTAACATAGCATGCAGATAGTTAACATAGCATGCAGATAGTTCCATAGCATGCAGATAGTTAACATAGCATGCAGATAGTTAAAATAGCATGCAGAGAGTTAACATAGCATGCAGAGAGTTATCATAGCATGCAGATAGTTAACATATCATGCAGATAGTTAACATAGCATGCAGATAGTTAACATGGCATGCAGATAGCTAACATAGCATGCAGATAGCTAACATAGCATACAGATAGCTAACATAGCATGCAGATAGCTAACATAGCATGCAGATAGTTAACATAGCATGCAGATAGCTACCATGGCATGCAGATAGCTAACATGGCATGCAGATAGCTAACATAGCTTGTAGCTAACATAGCATGTAGATAGTTAACATGGCATGCAGATAGTTAACATAGCATGCAGATAGCTAACATAGCATGCAGATAGTTAACATAGCATGCAGATAGCTAACATAGCATGCAGAGAGTTAACATAGCATGCTTTTACTGTGGCCACACAGCAGGCGTTCTGCCTTTTGAAGTCCCCCAGGTTCCAGAGATGGAAAAACAGCTTCCATTCACTGAATAAACTACATAATAGTTTATCTAAATCAGACTGTGAGACGAGTCGTTCCACAGAGCTGTATTCTGACCGTGGAGACAGAACCTGACCTACGTTAAGACAAGTCGTTCCACAGAGCTGTATTCTGACCGTGGAGACGAGTCGTTCCACAGAGCTGTATTCTGACCGTGGAGACGAGTCGTTCCACAGAGCTGTATTCTGACCGTGGAGACGAGTCGTTCCACAGAGCTGTATTCTGACCGTGGAACCTGACCTACGTTGTGTCAGAGGATCGATATTCAACCCTGTCTTTTCACGTGTTGTCAATGGAATGTCCAACATATATCATACTGCAACACATCATACTGCAACACATCATACTGCAACACATCATACTGCAACACAGTCTAGTCATCATACTGCAACACATCATACTGCAACACATCATACTGCAACACAGTCTAGTCATCATACTGCAACACATCATACTGCAACACATCATACTGCAACACATTCTAGTCGTCATACTGCAACACATCATACTGCAACACATCATACTGCAACACAGTCTAGTCATCATACTGCAACACATCATACTGCAACACATCATACTGCAACACAGGCTAGTCATCATACTGCAACACATCATACTGCAACACAGTCTAGTCATCATACTGCAACACATCATACTGCAACACATCATACTGCAACACAGTCTAGTCATCATACTGCAACACAGTCTAGTCATCATACTGCAACACATCATACTGCAACACAGTCTAGTCATCATACTGCAACACAGTCTAGTCATCATACTGCAACACAGTCTAGTCATCATACTGCAACACAGTCTAGTCATCATACTGCAACACAGTCTAGTCATCATACTGCAACACAGTCTAGTCATCATACTGCAACACAGTCTAGTCATCATACTGCAACACAGCCTAGTGTAAACATGTGTTGTTGTCATCATCATACTGCAACACAGCCTAGTCATCATACTGCAACACAGTCTAGTCATCATACTGCAACACAGTCTAGTCATCATACTGCAACACAGCCTAGTGTAAACATGTGTTGTTGTCATCATCATACTGCAACACAGCCTAGTCATCATACTGCAACACAGTCTAGTCATCATACTGCAACACAGTCTAGTCATCATACTGCAACACAGCCTAGTCATCATACTGCAACACAGTCTAGTCATCATACTGCAACACAGCCTAGTGTTAACATGTGTTGTTGTCATCATCATACTGCAACACAGCCTAGTCATCATACTGCAACACAGTCTAGTCATCATACTGCAACACAGTCTAGTCATCATACTGCAACACAGCCTAGTCATCATACTGCAACACAGTCTAGTCATCATACTGCAACACAGTCTAGTCATCATACTTCAACACAGTCTAGTCATCATACTGCAACACAGTCTAGTCATCATACTGCAACACAGTCTAGTCATCATACTGCAACACAGTCTAGTCATCATACTGCAACACAGTCTAGTCATCATACTGCAACACAGTCTAGTCATCATACTGCAACACAGCCTAGTGTAAAGATGTGTTGTCATCATCATACTGCAACACAGTCTAGTGTAAACATGTGTTATCATTATACTGCAACACAGTCTAGTGTAAACATGTGTTGTCATCATCATACTGCAACACAGTCTAGTGTAAACATGTGTTATCATTATACTGCAACACAGTCTAGTGTAAACATGTGTTATCATTATACTGCAACACAGTCTAGTGTAAACATGTGTTATCATTATACTGCAACACAGTCTAGTGTAAAGATGTGTTGTCATCATCATCATACTGCAACACAGTCTAGTGTAAACATGTTTCATCATTATACTGTCTTGGAAATCCGTGTTTCTGCACGCCATGACAAAGTTGCGCACCTGCTTATATTGGTTTCCTATTGAACATACTTCTTTCTGAAATAAATATTATAGTTTGATTACATTTTAGGGTGTCTGAGGAGTCAATAGAAACGTAATTTGACTTGTTGAAACAAAGTTTAGGGGTAGATTTTCGTATTCCTTTCTCTGCAAGTTGAACGAGTGGATTGCTCAAATCGATGGCGCCAACTTAACAGACTTTTTGGGATATAAAAAATATTTTATCTAACAAAACGACACTACATGTTATAGCTGGGACCCTTTGGATGATAAATCAGAGGAAGATTTTCAAAAAGTAAGTGAATATTTAGTCTTTATATGTGAATGTATGAAACCTGTGCCGGTGGAAAAATATTTTGATGTGGGGAGCCGTCCTCAAGAAATCGCATGGCATGTTTCGCTGTAAGAGCTATTGTAAATCGCACAGTGCAGTTAGATTAACAAGAATTTAAGCTTTCAGCCGATATAAGACACTTATATGTACCTAAATGTTTAAAATCCATAATATTTCTGATAATTTATTTGAATTACTCCCCGTCCAGGTTCACTGGAGGTAGTCCCACTAGCGGGACACCGATCCTTAATTAAACTGCTAGGGACCTGGGAATTGTTTATATATATATATATATATATATAAAAAACACTTTTTTTCCTATAGGGCAAAAAACAGCTAATTACAAATGGAAACAAATTGAAAATGTAAATGAATGAAACAGAGTAAATACCTGTGGCTACATTACAAAGGGGCCTGTCGGCATAAATAATGGACCTCTGAGAGGGATCATTTAACCTGTGGACCACAAGGTTACAGCTGTAGGAGCTGGGACGGCTAACAGCGTGGAAATGATTTACGTGGGAGAATCCATCTTCATCATCTGAGCCTCACCTTCATCTCCATCACACATAATTAAAGGAAGGTCAGTGTCTCCCCACTCATCCTTCCACCTACTCCTCGTCGCGCCCCCCCCCCCCACTTATTTCCATAATAAATCACATCCATTCATTAAGGGGGGGTTGTTGACACAAACAGACTGAAACTACCAAACTACGCTCAGACAAAGACTGAACCTAATTACTGATCTACTACAGTCATACTAAGACTGATCCTAGTTACTGATCTACTACAGTCATACCAAGACTGATCCTAGTTACTGATCTACTACAGTCATACCAAGACTGATCCTAGTTACTGATCTACTACAGTCATACCAAGACTGATCCTAGATACTGATCTACTACAGTCATACCAAGACTGATCCTAGGTACTGATCTACTACAGTCATACCAAGACTGGTTACTGATCTACTACAGTCATACCAAGACTGATCCTAGTTACTGATCTACTACAGTCATACCAAGACTGATCCTAGTTACTGATCTACTACAGTCATACCAAGACTGATCATAGTTACTGATCTACTACAGTCATACCAAGACTGATCCTAGTTACTGATCTACTACAGTCAGACTGATCCTAGTTACTGATCTACTACAGTCATACCAAGACTGATCCTAGTTACTGATCTACTACAGTCATACCAAGACTGATCCTAGTTACTGATCTACTACAGTCATACCAAGACTGGTTACTGATCTACTACAGTCATACCAAGACTGATCCTAGTTACTGATCTACTACAGTCAGACCAAGACTGATCCTAGTTACTGATCTACTACAGTCAGACTGATCCTAGTTACTGATCTACTACAGTCATACCAAGACTGATCCTAGTTACTGATCTACTACAGTCATACCAAGACTGGTTACTGATCTACTACAGTCATACCAAGACTGATCCTAGTTACTGATCTACTACAGTCAGACTGATCCTAGTTACTGATCTACTACAGTCATACCAAGACTGATCCTAGTTACTGATCTACTACAGTCATACCAAGACTGATCCTAGATACTGATCTACTACAGTCATACCAAGACTGATCCTAGGTACTGATCTACTACAGTCATACCAAGACTGGTTACTGATCTACTACAGTCATACCAAGACTGATCCTAGTTACTGATCTACTACAGTCATACCAAGACTGATCCTAGTTACTGATCTACTACAGTCATACCAAGACTGATCATAGTTACTGATCTACTACAGTCATACCAAGACTGATCCTAGTTACTGATCTACTACAGTCAGACTGATCCTAGTTACTGATCTACTACAGTCATACCAAGACTGATCCTAGTTACTGATCTACTACAGTCATACCAAGACTGATCCTAGTTACTGATCTACTACAGTCATACCAAGACTGGTTACTGATCTACTACAGTCATACCAAGACTGATCCTAGTTACTGATCTACTACAGTCAGACCAAGACTGATCCTAGTTACTGATCTACTACAGTCAGACTGATCCTAGTTACTGATCTACTACAGTCATACCAAGACTGATCCTAGTTACTGATCTACTACAGTCATACCAAGACTGGTTACTGATCTACTACAGTCATACCAAGACTGATCCTAGTTACTGATCTACTACAGTCAGACTGATCCTAGTTACTGATCTACTACAGTCATACCAAGACTGATCCTAGTTACTGATCTACTACAGTCATACCAAGACTGATCCTAGTTACTGATCTACTACAGTCATACCAAGACTGGTTACTGATCTACTACAGTCAGACTGATCCTAGTTACTGATCTACTACAGTCATACCAAGACTGATCCTAGTTACTGATCTACTACAGTCATACCAAGACTGGTTACTGATCTACTACAGTCATACCAAGACTGATCCTAGTTACTGATCTACTACAGTCAGACTGATCCTAGTTACTGATCTACTACAGTCATACCAAGACTGATCCTAGTTACTGATCTACTACAGTCAGACCAAGACTGATCCTAGTTACTGATCTACTACAGTCATACCAAGACTGATCCTAGTTACTGATCTACTACAGTCATACCAAGACTGGTTACTGATCTACTACAGTCATACCAAGACTGATCCTAGTTACTGATCTACTACAGTCATACCAAGACTGATCCTAGTTACTGATCTACTACAGTCATACCAAGACTGATCCTAGTTACTGATCTACTACAGTCATACCAAGACTGATCCTAGTTACTGATCTACTACAGTCATACCAAGACTGATCCTAGTTACTGATCTACTACAGTCATACCAAGACTGTCGGAACTAGAAGCACAAGCATTTCACTACGCTCACAATAACATCTGCTAACCATGTGTACTTGGTTAAAAATTTGATTTTCATTTGATGAAACTGGCTCTCATGAGGACTGCCACAGGTCAGGAAGACACAGAGTTACCTCTGCTGCAGGGGATAAGTTCATTAGAGTTACCAACCTCATAAATTGCAGCCCAAATAAATGCTTCACAGAGTTCAAGTAACAGACACATCTCAACATCAATTGTTCAGAGGAGACTGCGTGAATCAGGCCTTCATGGTCAAATTACTGCAAAGAAACCACTACTAAAGGACACCAATAAGAAGAAGATACTTGCTTGGGCCAATGGACATTAGACTGGTGAAAATCTGTCCTTTGGTCTGATGAGTCCAAATTGGAGATTTTTGGTTTCAACTGCCATGTCTTTGTGAGACGCAGAGTAGGTGAACGGATGATCTCCGCATGTGTGGTTCCCACCGTGAAGCATGGAGGAGGAGGTGTGAGGGTGCTTTGCTGGTGACACTGTCAGTAATTTATTTATTATTCAAGGCACACTTAACCAGCATGGCTACCACAACATTCTGCAGCGATACGCCATCCCATCTGGTTTGCGCTAAGTGGGACTATAATTTAGTTTTTCAACAGGACAATGACCCAACACAACTCCAGGCTGTGTAAGGGCTATTTGACCAAGGAGAGTGATGGAGTGCTGCATCAGATGACCTGGCCTCCACAATCACCTAACCTCAACCCAATTGAGATGGTTTGGGATGAGTTGGACCGCAGAGTGAAGGAAAAGCAGCCAACAAGTGCTCAGCATATGTGTGAACTCCTTCAAGTCTGTTGGAAAAGCATTCCAGGTGAAGCTGGTTGAGAGAATGCCAAGAGTGTGCAAAGCTGTCTTCAAGGCAAAGGGTGGCTAATTTGAAGAATCTCAAATATAAAATATATTTTGATTTCTTTAACACTTTTTTGGTTACTACATGATTCCATATGTGTTATTTCATAGTGTTGATGTCTTCACTATTATTCTACACTGTAGAAAATAGTACAAATGAAGAAAACCCCTGGAATGAGTAGGTGTGTCCAAACTTTTGAATGGTACTGTAATTACTGAAGGCTTCACAGTTAATAAAATAACCTTTGTTTAATGTACCTTCAGTGTTTTTGTTTAATAAACCATGCTAAATGTTGTTAAACAGGACCAACGTTCTAAACTAGTTTGGTTTGACTCATATCTGTTTTGCATCACTTCCCAATAGAAATCCAGAGAACACATGTATCTGTGTTGAGTTACCAGGAGGTACCGCGTGCTGTCTGTCCCTCTGGCGTGATCTCAGTCATCAGCCAATTGATGTGATTGAACCAGTCCTTAGCCGTCAAAAAGCAGAACAGCTCAATAGCATCTATATGCACTGAGCACTCTGGACAATGAGACCACACAGGCAGTTGCTTTGGCAATGAATTTCAATTCCACTAATTGTCTAGAAGTCATTATTAAGTGAATCTCTCAGAGGAGAGAACAAGTCCCAGGGAGAAGATAAAGCATCACAAGACATGGAGCAGGATTCTGACTGACAATATCCTGCAGCACTCTGGATACATTTACTACTGTTGTTGGGCATGTTGTTGTCTTATCTCTCTCTTATCATTAACTACTGTTGTCTTATCTCTCTCTTATCATTAACTACTGTTGTCTTATCTCTCATATCATTAACTACTGTTGTCTTATCTCTCTTATCATTAACTACTGTTGTTGGGCATGTTGTTGTCTTATCTCTCTCATATCATTAACTACTGTTGTTGTCTTATATCTCATATCATTAACTACTGTTGTCTTATCTCTCTTATCATTAACTACTGTTGTTGTCTTATATCTCATATCATTAACTACTGTTGTCTTATCTCTCTTATCATTAACACTGTTGTCTTATCTCTCTTATCATTAACTACTGTTGTCTTATCTCTCTTATCATTAACTACTGTTGTCTTATCTCTCTTATCATTAACTACTGTTGTTGTCTTAAATCTCATATCATTAACTACTCTTGTCTTATCTCTCATATCATTAACTACTGTTGTCTTATCTCTCATATCATTAACTACTGTTGTCTTATCTCTCTTACCATTAACTACTGTTATCTTATCTCTCATGTCATTAACTACTGTTGTTGTCTTATATCTCATATCGTTAACTACTGTTGTCTTATCTCTCTTACCATTAACTACTGTTATCTTATCTCTCATATCATTAACTACTGTTGTCTTATATCTCATATAATTAACTAGTGTTGTCTTATCTCTCATATCATTAACTACTGTTGTCTTACTTACATCTCTTATCATTAACAACTGTTGTCTTATCTCTCTTATCATTAACTACTGTTGTTGTCTTATCTCTCATATCATTAACTACTGTTGTCTTATCTCTCATATCATTAACTACTGGTGTTGTCTTATCTCTAATATCATTAACTACTGTTGTTGTCTTATCTCTCATATCATTAACTACTGTTGTCTTATCTCTCTTATCATTAACTACTGTTGTCTTAAATCTCTTATCATTAACTACTGTTGTTGTCTTATCTCTCATATCATTAACTACTGTTGTCTTATCTCTCATATCATTAACTACTGTTGTTGTATTATATCTCATATCATTAAGTACTGTTGTTGTCTTATCTCTCTTATCATTAACTACTGTTCTCTTATCTCTCTTATCATTAACTACTGTTGTCTTATCTCTCTTATCATTAACTACTGTTGTCTTATCTCTCTTATCATTAACTACTGTTGTCTTATCTGTCTTATCATTAACTACTGTTGTTGTCTTATCTTTCATATCATTAACTACTGTTGTCTTATCTGTCTTATCATTAACTACTTTTGTTGTCTTATCTCTCATATCATTAACTACTGTTGTTGTCTTATCTCTCATATCATTAACTACTGTTGTTGTCTTAAATCTCTTATCATTAACTACTGTTGTTGTCTTATCTCTCATATCATTAACTACTGTTGTCTTATCTCTCTTATCATTAACTACTGTTGTTGTCTTATCTCTCATATCATTAACTACTGTTGTTGTCTTAAATATCTTATCATTAACTACTGTTGTTGTCTTAAATCTCTTAACATTAACTACTGTTGTTGTCTTATCTGTCATATCATTAACTACTGTTGTCTTATCTCTCTTATCATTAACTACTGTTGTCTTATCTCTCTTATCATTAACTACTGTTGTCTTATCTGTCTTATCATTAACTACTGTTGTTGTCTTATCTTTCATATCTTTAACTACTGTTGTCTTATCTCTCTTATCATTAACTACTTTTGTTGTCTTATCTCTCATATCATTAACTACTGTTGTTGTCTTAAATCTCTTATCATTAACTACTGTTGTTGTCTTATCTCTCATATCATTAACTACTGTTGTCTTATCTCTCTTATCATTAACTACTGTTGTTGTCTTATCTCTCATATCATTAACTACTGTTGTTGTCTTAAATCTCTTATCATTAACTACTGTTGTTGTCTTATTATGTCATATCATTAACTACTGTTGTCTTATCTCTCATATCATTAACTACTGTTGTCTTATCTCTCTCATCATTAACTACTGTTGTCTTATCTCTCTTATCATTAACTACTGTTGTCTTATCTCTCATATCATTAACTACTGTTGTTGTATTATATCTCATATCATTAACTACTGTTGTCTTATCTCTCATATCGTTAACTGCTGTTGTTGTCTTATCTCTCATATCATTAACTACTGTTGTTGTCTTATCTCTCATATCATTAACTATTGTTGTCTTATCTCTCATATCATTAACCACTGTTGTCTAATCTCTCTTATCATTAACAACTGTTGTTGTCTTATCTCTCATATCATTAACTACTGTTGTTGTCTTAAATCTCTTATCATTAACTACTGTTGTTGTCTTAAATCTCTTATCATTAACTACTGTTGTTGTCTTAAATCTCTTATCATTAACTACTGTTGTTGTCTTATCTGTCATATCATTAACTACTGTTGTCTTATCTCTCATATCATTAACTACTGTTGTCTTGTCTCTCTTATCATTAACTACTGTTGTCTTATCTCTCTTATCATTAACTACTGTTGTCTTATCTCTCATATCCTTAACTACTGTTGTTGTATTATATCTCATATCATTAACTACTGTTGTCTTATCTCTCTTATCATTAACTACTGTTGTCTTATCTCTCATATCATTAACTACTGTTGTTGTCTTATCTCTCTTATCATTAACTACTGTTGTCTTATCTCTCTATCATTAACTACTGTTGTTGTCTTATATCTCATATCATTAACTACTGTTGTCTTATCTCTCTTATCATTAACTACTGTTGTCTTATCTCTCATATCATTAACTACTGTTGTTGTATTATATCTCATATCATTAACTACTGTTGTCTTATCTCTCATATCATTAACTACTGTTGTTGTCTTATCTCTCTTATCATTAACTACTGTTGTCTTATCTCTCATATCATTAACTACTGTTGTTGTCTTGTCTCTCTTATCATTAACTACTGTTGTTGTCTTATCTCTCATATCATTAACTACTGTTGTCTTATATCATATCATTAACTACTGTTGTTGTCTTGTCTCCCATAGGTTAGAGACCTGGCTGCATCTTCTCCTGAGACTATTTAACTATTGCTAATAGTCCGGGTAGCCATTTGGTTAGCTGTTCCGGAGTCTCATGGCCTGGGGGTAGAAGTACTGGGCCATACGCACTTCCCTCTGTAGTGCCTTGCGGTCGGAGGCCGAGCAGTTGCCATACCAGGCAGTGATGCGACCAGTCAGGATGATGTTGACGGTGCAGCTGTTGAACTTTTTGGGGATCTGATTACCCATGACAAATCTTTTCAGTCTCCTGAGGGGGAATAGGCTTTGTCGTGCCCTCTTCACAACTGTCTTGGAGTGTTTGGACCATTCTAGTTTGTTGGTGATGTGGACACCAAGGAACGTGAAGCTCTCAACCTGCTCCACTGCAGCCCCGTCGATGAGAATGGGGGCGTGCTCGTTCCTCTTATTCCTGTAGTCCACAATCATCTCCTTTGTCTTGATCACGTTGAGGTAGAGGTTGTGGTCCTGTTACCACAGCGCCAGATCTCTGACCTCCTTCCTCCCCTCCTCATATGACTGGTATAAACACACAGAACACTAGGGAAAGCCTAGCTGCTAACCTCATATGGCTGGTATAAACATACAGAACACTAGGGAAAGCCTACTAACCTCATATGGCTGGTAAAAACACACAGAACACTAGGGAAAGCCTTCTAACCTCATATGACTGGTATAAACACACAGAACACTAGGGAAAGCCTGCTAACCTCATATGACTGGTATAAACACACAGAACACTAGGGAAAGCCTTGCTGCTAACCTCATATGGCTGGTATAAACACACAGAACACTAGGACAGCACTGCCCTCACATGGAGAAACAGAGGTACTGCAGACAGACTCCCTCCAGGACAAAGCTGTGATTAACTGCCAGCCAGGAGCATACAGCAAATACAGCCATCTCCCCACTGTATTGATAACTGTGAAATCCCCCTGTATATAGACACAGAGGGTGAAATACTGTCAGTAATATATTTAATGGGTTTAAGAGGGTTGAAGAGTAGCCATTACAGAAGAGACAGAGACGGAGGCAGGGCTGAGACTGAGGCAGGGCTGAGACTGAGGCAGGCCTGAGACAGGGCTGAGGCTGAGGCAGTCCTGAGACAGGGCTGAGACTGAGGCAGGGGCTGAGACTGAGACAGGACTGAGACTGAGGCAGGGCTGAGACTGAGACAGGGCTGAGACTGAGGCAGGAATGAGACTGAGACAGGGCTGAGACTGAGGCAGGGCTGAGACTGAGACAGGGCGGAGACTGAGGCAGGGCTGAGACTGAGACAGGGCTGAGACTGAGGTAGGGCTGAGACTGAGGCAGGGCTGAGACAGGGCTGAGACTGAGGCAGGACTGAGACAGGGCTGAGACTGAGGCAGGACTGAGACTGAGGCAGGGCTGAGACTGAGACAGGGCTGAGACTGAGGTAGGGCTGAGACTGAGGCAGGGCTGAGACAGGGCTGAGACTGAGGCAGTCCTGAGACAGGGCTGAGACTGAGACAGGACTGAGACTGAGGCAGGGCTGAGACAGGGCTGAGACTGAGGCAGGCCTGAGACAGGGCTGAGACTGAGGCAGTCCTGAGACAGGGCTGAGACTGAGGCAGGGGCTGAGACTGAGGCAGGGCTGAGATGGGGCTGAGACTGAGGCAGGGCTGAGACTGAGGCAGGGCTGAGACAGGGCTGAGACTGAGGCAGGGCAGAGACTGAGGCAGGGCTGAGATGGGGCTGAGACTGAGGCAGGGCTGAGACTGAGGCAGGGCTGAGACAGGGCTGAGACTGAGGCAGGGCTGAGACTGAGGCAGGACTGAGACTGAGGCAGGGCTGAGACTGAGGCAGGGCTGAGACTGAGGTAGAGCTGAGACTGAGACAGGAATGAGACTGAGACAGGGCTGAGACTGAGGCAGGGCTGAGACAGAGGCAGGACTGAGACTGAGGAAGGGCTGAGACTGAGGCAGGAATGAGACTGAGGCAGGGCTGAGACTGAGTTAGGGCTGAGACTGAGGCAGGACTGAGACTGAGGCAGGGCTGAGACTGAGGCAGGGCTGAGAATGAGTTAGGGCTGAGACTGAGGCAGGGCTGAGACTGAGGCAGGGCTGAGACTGAGGCAGGGCTGAGACTGAGACTGAGGCAGGGCTGTGACTGAGGCAGGGCTGAGGCAGAGGCAGGGCTGAGACTGAGGCAGGGCTGTGACTGAGGCAGGGCTGAGACTGAGGCAGGACTGAGACTGAGGCAGGGCTGAGACTGAGACTGAGGCAGGGCTGAGACTGAGACTGAGGCAGGGCTGAGACTGAGACTGAGGCAGGGCTGAGACTGAGGCAGGGCTGAGGCAGAGGCAGGGCGGAGAGGGGGCTGGGGCAAGGCTGAGAGGGTGCTGAGGCAGGGCTGAGAGGGGGGCTAAGGCAGAGCTGAGAGGGGGCTGAGGAAGGGCTGAGAGGGGGCTGAGGCAGAGCTGAGAGGAGGCTGAGGCAGGGCTGAGAGGGGGCTGAGGCAGGGCTGAGAGGGGGGCTGAGGCAGGGCTGAGATGGGGGCTGAGGCAGGGCTGAGAGGGGGCTGAGGCAGGGCTGAGAGGGGGCTGAGGCAGGGCTGAGAGGGGGGCTGAGGCAGGGCTGAGATGGGGGCTGAGGCAGGGCTGAGATGGGGGCTCAGGCAGGGCTGAGAGGGGCTGATGCTGAGGCTGGGCTGAGATGGGGCTGAGGCAGGGCTGAGAGGGGGCTGAGGCTGAGGCAGGGCTGAGAGGGGGGCTGAGGCAGGGCTGAGAGGGAGCTGAGGCAGGGCTGAGAGGGGGCTGAGGCAGGGCTGAGAGGGGGGCTGAGGCAGGGCTGAGAGGGGGCTGAGGCAGGGCTGAGAGGGGGGCTGAGGCAGGGCTGAGAGGGAGGCTGAGAGGGGGCTGAGGCTGGGCTGAGAGGGGGCTGAGAGTTGGCTGAGGCAGGGCTGAGAGGGGGCTGAGGCAGGGCTGAGAGGGGGCTGAGGCAGGGCTGAGAGGGGGCTGAGGCAGGGCTGAGAGGGGGGCTGAGGCAGGGCTGAGATGGGGGCTGAGGCAGGGCTGAGATGGGGGCTGAGGCAGGGCTGAGAGGGGGCTGATGCTGAGGCTGGGCTGAGATGGGGCTGAGGCAGGGCTGAGAGGGGGCTGAGGCTGAGGCAGGGCTGAGAGGGGGGCTGAGGCAGGGCTGAGAGGGAGCTGAGGCAGGGCTGAGAGGGGGCTGAGGCAGGGCTGAGAGGGGGGCTGAGGCAGGGCTGAGAGGGGGCTGAGGCAGGGCTGAGAGGGGGGCTGAGGCAGGGCTGAGAGGGAGGCTGAGAGGGGGCTGAGGCTGGGCTGTGAGGGGGCTCAGAGTTGGCTGAGGCAGGGCTGAGAGGGGGCTGAGGCAGGGCTGAGAGGGGGCTGAGGCAGGGCTGAGAGGAGGCTGAGGCAGGGCTGAGAGGGGGGCTGAAGAGGGCTGAGAGGGGACTGAGGCAGGGCTGAGAGGGGGCTGGGGCAGGGCTGAGAGGGGTCTGTCTCTGTATTGTCTGATTAGATCCTTGTAGAACGAAAGGGGAAACTCTTCTGGAATGATATGGCTGCGGTACAGAATAGGGATTTCAATGGTAATCATTTGAATTGATAATGGAAACAATGGCTTAGTACGCTGGCAGAACAATTACGTTCGTGGAGGATAATTACCGTAGAGGAAGTTAAATAGAGAGAGGACATGTTCCCAGGCAGTCCTTACCACTGCTGGTTAGATACTGTTCTGTTACCCTCTCTCTCTGTCTCTATAGACAATCCTTACTACTCGTTAGATACTGTTCTGTTATCCTCTCTCTCTGTCTCTATAGACAATCCTTACTACTACTACTGGTTAGATACTGTTCTGTTACCCTCTCTCTCTCTGTCTCTATAGACAATCCTTACTACTACTACTGGTTAGATACTGTTCTGTTACCCTCTCTCTCTGTCTCTATAGACAATCCTTACTACTACTACTACTGGTTAGATACTGTTCTGTTACCCTCTCTCTCTATCTCTATAGACAATCCTTACCACTGCTGGTTAGATACTGTTCTGTTACCTTCTCTCTCTGTATCTATAGACAATCCTTACTACTACTACTGGTTAGATACTGTTCTGTTATCCTCTCTCTCTGTCTCTATAGACAATCCTTACTACTGGTTAGATACTGTTCTGTTACCCTCTCTCTCTATCTCTATAGACAATCCTTACTACTGGTTAGATACTGTTCTGTTACCCTCTCTCTCTGTCTCTATAGACAATCCTTACTACTGGTTAGATACTGTTCTGTTACCCTCTCTCTGTCTCTATAGAGAATCCTTACTACTACTACTGGTTAGATACTGTTCTGTTACCCTCTCTCTCTATCTCTATAGACAATCCTTACTACTACTACTGGTTAGATACTGTTCTGTTACCCTCTCTCTCTGTCTCTATAGACAATCCTTACTACTACTACTGGTTAGATACTGTTCTGTTACCCTCTCTCTCTCTGTCTCTATAGACAATCCTTACTACTACTACTGGTTAGATACTGTTCTGTTACCCTCTCTCTCTGTCTCTATAGACAATCCTTACTACTGCTGGTTAGATAATGTTCTGTTACCCTCTCTCTCTGTCTCTATAGACAATCCTTACTACTACTACTGGTTAGATACTGTTCTGTTACCCTCTCTCTCTGTCTCTATAGACAATCCTTACTACTACTGGTTAGATACTGTTCTGTTACCCTCTCTCTCTCTGTCTCTATAGACAATCCTTACTACTGGTTAGATACTGTCTGTTACCCTCTCTCTGTCTCTATAGACAATCCTTACTACTGGTTAGATACTGTTCTGTTACCCTCTCTCTCTCTGTCTCTATAGACAATCCTTACTACTGGTTAGATACTGTCTGTTACCCTCTCTCTCTCGTTCTCTCTGCTAGCTTCTCTCACTCTGCTAGCCTCTTTCTCTCTGCTAGCCTCTCTCTCTCTCTTTGTTAGCCTCTCTCTCTCTGTTCTCTCTCTCTCTCTTTTCTCTCTCTCTAGTCGGTTAGGACATCTACTTTTTTTCCAACAATTGTTTACAGACAGATTATTTCACGTATAATTCACTGTGTCACAATTCCAGTGGGTCAGAAGTTTACATACACTAAGTTGACTGTGCTTTTAAACAGCTTGGAGAATTCCTGAAAATGATGTCATGTCTTTAGAAGCTTCTGATAGGCTAATAAACATAATTTGAGTCAATTGGAGGTGTACCTGTGGATGTATTTCAAGGCCTACCTTCAAACTCAGTGCCTCTTTGCTTGACATCATTGGAAAATCAAAAGATATCAACCAAGACCTCAGAAAAAAATGTATAGACCTCCACAAGTCTGGTTCATCCTTGGGAGCAATTTCCAAACACCTGAAGGTACCAAGTTCATCTGTACAAACAATAGTACGCAAGTATAAACACCATGGGACCACGCAGCCGTCATACCGCTCAGGAAGGAGACTCGTTCTGTCTCCTAGAGATGAACGTACCTTGGTGCGAAAAATGCAAATCAATCCCAGAACAACAGCAAAGGACCTTGTGAAGATACTGGAGGAATCAGGTACAAAAGTATCTATATCCACAGTAAAACGAGTCCTATATCAACATAACCTGAAAGGCCACTCAGCATGTCACGTCCTGACCATAGAGAGCTCTTATTTTCTATGGTAGAGTAGGTCAGGGCGTGACTGGGGGTTTATCTAGTTTATTTATTTCTATGTTGTGTTCTAGTTTCCTTTTTCTATGTTGGGGTTTTTGTATGATTCCCAATTAGAGGCAGCTGGTCATCGTTGTCTCTAATTGGGGATCATATTTAAGTAGTTGTTTTTCCCACCTGTGTTTGTGGGAGATTATTTTGAGTTAGTGCATGTTGCACCTCTGTCGTTACGGTTTGTGTTTTGTTTATAGTTTATTGTTTGTTTGGCTAAGTTTCACAATATAATAAAGATGTGGAACGATACTCACGCTGCGCCTTGGTCCGTTTCTACACACAAGCATGACAGAATCTCCCACCACCAGAGGACCAAGCAGTGTGGCCAGGAGGAGTGGACATGGGAGGAGATCCTGGATGGCAAGGGGCCCTGGACGCAGATTGGGGAATATCGCCGTCCAAGGGAGGAGATAGAGGCAGCAAAAGAGGAATGGCTACGATACGAGGAATTAGCACGGCAACGACGGAAGCCCGAGAGAAAGCTCAAAAAAAATAATTGTGGGGGGGCACACGGGGAGATTGGCGGAGTCAGGTTTTAGACCTGAGCCAACTCCCCGTGCTTACCGTGGGGAGCATGTGACCAGTCAGGCACCGTGTTGTGCGGTGATGCGCACAGTATCTCCAGTGCGCATTCACAGCCCGGTGCGCTCGTTGCCGGCTCCCCACATTTTCCGGGCTAAAGTGAGCATTCAAACAGGACGGGTTGTGCCGGCTCAGCGCTCCTGGTCTCCGGTGCGTCTCGGTCCAGGATATCCTGCACCGGATCTACGCACTGTGTCGCCAGTGCGCCTTCACAGCCCAGTTCGTCCTGTGCCTGCTCTCCGCACTCGCCCTGAGGTGCATGTTACCAGTCTGGCGCCACCTGTGCCGGCCCCACGCATCAGGCCTCCAGTGCGCCTTCCCGTTTCAAAGCTTCCGGCAACAGTTCCCAGTCCAGAGCTTCCGGTGACGTTTCACAGTCTGGAACCTCCAACGACGGTCCACAGTCCGGAACCTCCAACGACGGTCCACAGTCCGGAACCTCCAACGACGGTCCACAGTCTGGAACCTCCAATGACGGTCCACAGTCCGGAACCTCCAACGACGGTCGGAAGCCCGGAGCCTCCAGCGATGGTCGGCAGTCCAGAGCCTCCACCGATGCTGGCGGGTTCGCAGGATGAGAAGGTTCTTCATCCTGCACCAAAGCCGCCAACAACACTAGACACCCCCCCTAACCCTCCCTTTTGGTTTCAGGTTTTGCGGCCGGAGTCCGCACCTTTGGGGGGGGGTACTGTCATGTCCTGACCATAGAGAGCTCTTATTTTCTATGGTAGAGTAGGTCAGGGCGTGACGGGGTTTATCTAGTTTATTTATTTCTATGTTGTGTTCTAGTTTCCTTTTTCTATGTTGTGGTTTTTGTATGATTCCCAATTAGAGGCAGCTGGTCATCGTTGTCTCTAATTGGGGGTCATATTTAAGTAGTTGTTTTTCCCACCTGTGTTTGTGGGAGATTATTTTGAGTTAGTGCATGTTGCACCTCTGTCGTCACGGTTTGTGTTTTGTTTATAGTTTGTTGTTTGTTTGGCTATGTTTCACAATATAATAAAGATGTGGAACGATACTCACGCTGCGCCTTGGTCTGTTTCTACACACAAGCATGACACAGCAAGGAAGCAGCCACTGCTCCAAAACCGCCATAAAATAGCCAGACTACGGTTTGCAACTGCACATGGGGACAAAGATCGTACTTTTTGGAGAAATGTTGTCTGGTCTGATGAAACAAAAATAGAACTGTTTGGCCATAATGACAATCGTTATGTTTGGAGGAAAAAGGGGGAGGCTTGCAAGCCGAAGAACACCATCCCAACCGTGAAGCACGGGGGTGGCAGCATCATATTGTGGGGGTGCTTTGCTGCAGGATGGACTGGTGAACTTCACAAAATAGATGGCATCATGAGGAAGGAAAATTATGTGGACACAATGAAGCAACATCTCAAGACATCAGTCAAGAAGTTAAAGCTTGGTCGCAAATGGGTCTTCCAAATAGAAAATGACCCCAAGCATACTTCCAAAGTTGTGGCAAAATGGCTTAAAAACCTCTTAGGGCTAGGGGCAGTATCCTGAATATCTGGATGACTAACGTGCCCAAAGTAAACTGCCTGTCACTCAGGCCCAGAAGCTAAGATATGCATATAATTGGTAGTATTGGAACGAAACCACTATGAAGTTTCTAAAACTGTTAAAATAATGTCTGTGAGTATAACAGAACTGATATAGCAGGCAAAAGGCCGAGGAAAATCCATCCGTAAAAAACTTTGGGAGGTCACAGGCCTTTTCAATGCTAGCCTATGGGATATACAAAAAAATGGCCCCAGATTGCAGTTCCTATGGTTCCACTAGATGTCAACAGTCTTTAGAAAGGGTTTCAGGCTTGTTTCTTGAAAAACAAACAAATAGTTGTAGTTTATCAAAGGTGTTCTCATCAGGACAGGTAGATTTTTGGCGCGCGTTGAATGAGGACGAGCACTTCGTTATTTTCCTTTTCTGTTGAACACCGTTCTTTCTGTCTGAAATATTATAATTCATTTACATATTAGGGTACCTGAGGATTGATTAGAAACATTGTTTGACTTGTTTGGAGGAAGTTTACTGGTAGATTTTTGGATTCCTTTGTATACATGTTGAAGGAGTGGATTACTGAAATCAATGGCACCAACTAAACAGACTTTTTAGATATAAAGAAGGACTTTATCGAACAAAACAAACATTAATTGTGTAGCTGGGACCCTTGGGATTGCAAACAGAGGAAGATATTCATAGGTAAGTGATTTATTTTATCTCTATTTGTGATTTTTGTGAAGCCGGTGCTGGTTGAAAAAGTATTTTGATGTGGGGCGCTGTCCTCAGATAATCGCATGGTATGCTTTCGCCGTAAAGCCTTTTTGAAATCTGACAACGCGGTTGGATTAACAAGAAGTTAAGCTTTTAAATGATGTGAGACACTTGTATGTTCATGAATGTTTAATATTACGATTTTGTAATTTGCATTTGGCGCGCTCCAACTTCACCGGATGTTGTCGATTTTGTTCCCGGTAGCAGGATCCGAGCCCTAAGAGGTTTTTAGGACAACAAAGTCAAGGTATTGGAGTGGCCATCACAAAGCCCTGACCTCAATCCTATAGAACATTTGTGGGCAGAACTGAAAAAGTGTGTGTGAGCAAGGAGGCCTACAAACCTGACTCAGTTACACCAGCTCTGTCAGTGGAAGCTTGTGGAAGGCTTCTCGAAACGTTTGACCAAAGTTAAACAAGTCTCTCTACTATTATTCTGACATTTCATATTCTTAAAATTAAGTGGTGATCCTAACTGACTTAAGACAGGGAATTTTTACTAGGATTAAATGTCAGGAATTGTGAAAACTGAGTTTAAATGTATTTGGCTAAACTTCTGACTTCAACTGTATGTGTGGAGAAAAAAAGGCACAGCACACCAACATCAACCTCATCCCAACTGTAAAGTATGGTGGAGGGAGCATCATGGTTTGGGGCTGCTTTGCTGCCTCAGGGCCTGGACAGCTTGCTATCATCGGCGGTAAAATGAATTCCCAAGTTTATCAAGACATTTTGCAGGAGAATTTAAGGCTATCTGTCCGCCAATTGAAGCTGGGTGGTGCAACAGGAAACGAATACGGAAATATATACTGAACAAAAATATAAATGTCAATGATTTTGCTGATTTACAGTTCAGTTCAGTTTACAGTTCAGCGTCTGCTGAATGACTAAAATGATATAAGGAAATCAGTCAATTCAAATAAATTCATTAAGCCCTAATCTATGGATTTCACGACTGGGCAGGAACGCAGTCTTGGGAGCCAGGCCCACCCACTGTGGAAATACTGTAGCTCACTTGTCACCATAGCAGCACCCACCCGTAGCACGCGCTCCAGCAGGTATATCTCACTGGTCACCCCCAAAGCCAATTCCTCCTTTGGCCGCCTTTCCTTCCAGTTCTCTGCTGCTAATGACTGGAACGAACTGCAAAAATCACTGAAGAGGGAGTCTTACATCTCCCTCACTAGCTTTAAGCACCAGCTGTCAGAGCAGCTTACTGATCACTGCACCTGTACATAGCCCATCTGTAAACAGCCCATCCAACTACCTCATCACCATATTGTTATTTATTTTGCTCCTTTGCACCCAAGTATCTGTACTTGCACACTCATCTTCTGCACATCTATCACCCCAGTGTTTAATTTGCCATACTGTAATAATTTCGCCACTATGGCCTATTTATTGCCTCACCCCCCTTATCCTACCTCATTTGCACACACTGTATACAGACTTTTCCACTGTATTATTGACTGTATGTTTGTTTTACTCTATGTGTTACTTTGTGTTGTTCTATGTGTTGAACTGCTTTGCTTTATCTTGGCCAGGTCGCAGTTGTAAATGAGAACGTGTTCTCAACAGGCCTACCTGGTTAAATAAAGGGTTATATATATAATATATAAATACCTGGTTAAATAAAGTTTTAAGGTTATATATATATAATATATAAATACCTGGTTAAATAAAGGTGAAATAAATGGAGCCAGGGCTAGCCAATCAGAATGAGTTTTTCCCCACAAACAGGCTTTATTACAGACAGAAATCCTCCTCAGCCATAGCCACCCTAGGCTATATGCCTGTGACTGAAATCAACACAGGTAGGCATAACGGTATTGTTTTCAAATATTTATTTTTGGCACAGGCAGTTAAACTTACCAACACTAAATAAACACGTTTTAATTATACATGTCAAAATTCCAGATATAACAATGCAGTCTATTTTCTGGCAAATGATCGGTTCATTTTACCAGCATTGCTTTATAAACATCCAAGTTTGGTTCTTCTACATAACAGTATTGTCTGTTGAAATGGGTCCTGGAGTTTCCCAGCCGTAGCCTGCCTGGGTCCTGGAGTTTCCCAGCCGTAGCCTGCCTGGGTCCTGGAACTTCTCAGCCGTAGCCTGCCTGGGTCCTGGAGTTTTCCAGCCGTAGCCTGCCTGGGTCCTGGAGTTTCCCGGCCGTAGCCTGCCTGGGTCCTGGAGTTTCCCAGCCGTTGCCTGCCTGGGTCCCGGAGCTTCCCAGCCGTAGCCTGCCTGGGTCCTGGAGTTTCCCAGCCGTAGCCTGCCTGGGTCCTGGAGTTTCTCGGCCGTAGCCTGCCTGGGCTTTATGCCTCTGATCAAAATCTACACAGGCTGCAACTGTTAGCTTCCAGCCCAATACATTTAAACTACATTTTTAGTCTACTTAGCATCAGTAGCGGTGTATCTTTAATCTACTTATCGTCAGTAGTGGTGTATCTTTAATCTACTTAGCATCAGTAGCGGTGTATCTTTAATCTACTTATCGTCAGTAGTGGTGTATCTTTAGTCTACTTAGCATCAGTAGCGTTGCATCTTTAGTCTACTTAGCATCAGTAGCGGTGTATCTTTAGTCTACTTAGCATCAGTAGCGTTGCATCTTTAGTCTACTTAGCATCAGTAGCGGTGTATCTTTAGTCTACTTAGCATCAGTAGTGGGGTATCTTTAGTCTACTTAGCATCAGTAGTGGTGTAATAACAACAGTAAATTGAGACTGGGCCTTCAAAAGGTGGGATGCTAGATCTAATAACAACAGTAAATTGAGACTGGGCCTTCAAAAGGTGGGATGCTAGATCTAATAACAACAGTAAATTGAGACTGGGCCTTCAAAAGGTGGGATGCTAGATCTAATAACAACAGTAAATTGAGACTGGGCCTTCAAAAGGTGGGATGCTAGTTCTAATAACAACAGTAAATTGAGACTGGGCCTTCAAAAGGTGGGATGCTAGATCTAATAACAACAGTAAATTGAGACTGGGCCTTCAAAAGGTGGGATGCTAGATCTAATAACAACAGTAAATTGAGACTGGGCCTTCAAAAGGTGGGATGCTAGATCTAATAACAACAGTAAATTGAGACTGGGCCTTCAAAAGGTGGGATGCCAGTTCTAATAACAACAGTAAATTGAGACTGGGCCTTCAAAATTCGGGATGCTAGTTCTAATAACAACAGTAAATTGAGACTGGGCCTTCAAAAGGTGAGATGCTAGTTGCCCAGTCCTGATCTACTGTATACTCTTATCTACTATTTTCCAATCAATATATGGTCTGTGATTCTTGCATTTTGTTAAGACAAAATACGATTTGTTTTTCCAACAAAGGTGGTTGAATTGGGCTTCGTGACTTTAGCTGAGGCTACACGGCAGCCCGGGCCAGACTACCATAAACACTCCCAGCCCCAGGCACATACACTCAGTCACTACGACTAAACGGAAGGGCTGAAAGGGCAGGATGAAGCAACTCAGCCCAGCATTAAATGAGCCCGTGACAGAAATATGAATGTGATATTCCCTGTGGTATTTTTAACTGTAGTATTGAATTCATCTATAACACTTAAGGAAGCTTCCCTGGTTTGCTGCTGTTACTGCTCATAGGGCTGTCTCTCTCTCTCTCTCTCTCTCTCTCTCTCTCTCTCTCTCTCTCTCTGTCTCTCTCTGTCTCTCTCTCTCTCTCTCTCTCTCTCTCTCTCTCTCTCTCTCTCTCTCTCTCTCTCTCTCTAACTCTCCTGAGAGACTTCTCATGCAACTAGAATCTTCACCACGGCAGTGTGGCCATCGCATGAGAGGAGAGCTCATAAAAACCTAATGAAGTTACAGAGAACTCTATAAAAAAAAATCTCATTAAGGCCTTCTGATACCTCAGAAATTAAAGTCTGGGGTCCTCCTGAGGATTGGTGTAATAGAAGGGATGACTACAGGAACCAGCCGTGTCATCCAGAACGCTGAGACAATGAAGCCTGTTCCGTTAATAAGTGATGTCATAATCGGAAGCGGCAGGTCACGTGACTAAACGAGCTGACGGAGGTTTTACTGCTGAATCAAACCCCGAAAAAAATCACAGCTCCATTTCTGAAGCATCCCTCAACAGAGAAAAACTGCTTCCACTTTCACAAATTACTTGTATATAAATATCCTGCATTTTAAACACATTTCACAAAAGTTATTCACATTAAAAAAAAAAGCTGTTGTTGAGAATGGAAGGAAAACATATTAGCAAACGTTTATCTACACTGAACAAAAATATAAAACGCAACATGCAACAATTTCAAAGATTTTATTGAGTTACAGTTCAGATAAGGAAATCAGTCAATTGAAATAAATAAATTAGTCTCTAATCTATATGGATTAGATATGGATCTGTTAGTCACAGATACCTTAAAAAAAATGTAGGAGAAGTTAGGATCAGAAAACTAGTCTGGTATCTGGTATGACCACCGTTTGCTTCATGCAGCTCGACACATTGTTGTGATTGTGGCCTGTGGAATGTTTTCCCACTCCTCTTCAATTGGCGGGAAGTGGAACTTGCTGTCGTACATGTTGATCCAGGGCATACCGAACATGCTCAATGTGTGACATATCTGATGAGTATGCAGGCTATGAAAGAACTTGGATATTTTCAGCTTCCGGGAATTGTGTACAGATCATTGTGACACGGGGCCGTAAGGGAGGAGGATGAATGGCACGACAAGGGGCCTCAGGATCTCATCACGTATCTCTGTGCATTCCATACATGCTGTCTACCATCTGCCATCTACTTCTCCAGCGTACCAGTGGAGTGACCATCGAAGGTGAGCATTTTCCCACTGAAGTCGGTTACGATGCCGAACTGCAGTCAGGTAATAAACCTTGGTGAGGACGATGAGCACACAGATGAGCTTCCCTGAGACGGTTTCTGACAGTTTGTGCAGAAATGCTTTGCTTGTGTAAACCCACAGTTTCATCAGCTGTCTGGGTGGCTGGTCTCCTGACGATCTGGATGTGGAAAGAAGCTGGATGTGGAGGTCCTGGACTGGCGTTGTTACATGTGGTCTGCAGTTGTGAGACCGGCTGGATAACGGACCAAATTCTCTAAAATGACGTTGGAGGCGGCTTATGGTAGAGAAAGAAACATTACATTCTGTGAAAAGCTCTGGTGTACATTCCTGCAGTCAGTATGCTAATTGCACACTCCCTCAAGACTTGAGACATCTGTGGAATTGTGTTGTGTGACAAAACTGCACATTTTAGAGTGGCCTTTTATTGTCCCCAGCACAAGGTGCACCTCTGTAATGATCATGCTGTTTCATCAGCTTATTGATATTCCACACCTGTCAGGTGGATTGATTATCTTGGCAAAGGATACATTTTCATAACAGGGATGCACAACATTCTTTGAGAAATATGAATTTTTTTTGTGCATAATGGAACATTTCTGGGATCTTTCATTTCAGCTCATGAAACACGAGACCAACACTTTACATGCTGCATTTATATTTTTGTTCAGTGTATAATATTCAATTAGTACATTAGTACATTTAAATGCATTTTAAGCCTGATTGGAGCAGCTAGTTAGGAGATTAAAATCACCACCCTCCTCTGAAGGATTCTGGGAACTAACAGTAATCTAAGACTACCTACATTTCTGAGAATCACTATTGTACTGAAACCCCAAAAATTATGAATAATGAAAGTCCTTGAGAGAGCTTTACACTAATCCAACACATCCTTTATAAATTATACTAGGCTTTTCATATTCATCATCGCACCAGCTATTTCTCATGGTTCAGAGGCATTTATTCACTTACCTATGAATTATTCAGCTGTGTCAGAATAGTGAGTGCTGTACCTGAGAGGGAGATGTGCGTTAGACATCGGTGGGGACTGACAACAGTGTTGTACATTCTGCTCTCAGTGTGGCCTGGCTGCAGCCTGACACGACAACAGACCTTAAAGCATCAGCCTCTCAGCCTGACACAACAACAGACCTTAAAGCGTCAGCCTCTCAGCCTGACACAACAACAGACCTTAAAGCATCAGCCTCTCAGCCTGACACGACAACAGACCTTAAAGCATCAGCCTCTCAGCCTGACACTACAACAGACCTTAAAGCATCAGCCTCTCAGCCTGACACTATAACAGACCTTAAAGCATCAGCCTCTCAGCATGACACTACAACAGACCTTATTAAAGCATCAGCCTCTCAGCCTGACACAACAACAGACCTTAAAGCGTCAGCCTCTCAGCCTGACACTACAACAGACCTTAAAGCGTCAGCCTGTGTTGATCTATGAATTCTGCATCCACTAAATAGAATATACATTCTTAGAGGAAATGCCAAGATGAATAGGAGTGATGTCATGAATAAAAGGATTGGAATTTTTTTCAGAATCTTTTTTTTAATATTTATGGCATATCTGAATATATTAGATGGATGTAAATTATCTGAATATATTAGATGGGTGTAAATTATCTGAATATATTAGATGGATGTAAATTACATGCTACTTTAGAGGCTAGTGTGCTATTTACAACGTTTGCATATTAAAATATACAGGGGTAAATCTATATAGCATTCTGGATCCACAGAAATATGACTTTAGGGATATCGTCGGTGGAGGACAGGTATTCAGACATTCATTCAACAACACTTGATTACAGGTGATATGGGAACAGGGGACCTGATGATGAATTATAATCAGGTTATATTGATTACAGGTGATATGGGAACGGGGGACCTGATGATGAATTATAATCAGGTTGAATTGATTACAGGTTATATGGGAACAGGGGACCTGATGATGAATTATAATCAGGTTGAATTGATTACAGGTGATATGGGAACAGGGGATCTGATGATGAATTATAATCAGGTTGAATTGATTACAGGTGATATGGGAACAGGACCAGACGATGAATTATAATCAGGTTGAATTATTACAGGTGATATGGGAACAGGGGATCTGATAATGAATTATAATCAGGTTGAATTGATTACAGGTGATATGGGAACAGGGACCTGATGATGAATTATAATCAGGTTGAATTGATTACAGGTGATATGGGAACAGGACCAGACGATGAATGACATCAGAATGACATCTTTATGTCCGTCTATAACATCAGAATGACATCTTTATGTCCATAACATCAGAATGACATCTTTATGTCCGTCTATAACATCAGAATGACATCTTTATGTCCATAACATCAGAATGACATCTTTATGTCCATAACATCAGAATGACATCTTTATGTCCGTCTATAACATCAGAATGACATCTTTATGTCCATAACATCAGAATGACATCTTTATGTCCATAACATCAGAATGACATCTTCATGTCCATAACATCAGACTGACATCTTTATGTCTATAACATCAGAATTACATCTTTATGTCCATAACATCAGAATTACATCTTTATGTCTATAACATCAGAATGACATCTTTATGTCCGTCCATAACATCAGAATGACATCTTTATGTCCATAACATCAGAATGACATCTTTATGTCCGTCCATAACATCAGAATGACATCTTTATGTCCGTCTATAACATCAGAATGACATCTTTATGTCCATAACATCAGAATGACATCTTTATGTCCATAACATCAGAATGACATCTTTATGTCTATAACATCAGAATGACATCTTTATGTCCGTCTATAACATCAGAATGACATCTTTATGTCCATAACATCAGAATGACATCTTTATGTCCATAACATCAGAATGACATCTTCATGTCCATAACATCAGACTGACATCTTTATGTCTATAACATCAGAATTACATCTTTATGTCCATAACATCAGAATTACATCTTTATGTCTATAACATCAGAATGACATCTTTATGTCCGTCCATAACATCAGAATGACATCTTTATGTCCATAACATCAGAATGACATCTTTATGTCCGTCCATAACATCAGAATGACATCTTTATGTCCGTCTATAACATCAGAATGACATCTTTATGTCCATAACATCAGAATGACATCTTTATGTCCATAACATCAGAATGACATCTTTATGTCTATAACATCAGAATGACATCTTTATGTCCGTCTATAACATCAGAATGACATCTTTATGTCCATAACATCAGAATGACATCTTTATGTCCATAACATCAGAATGACATCTTCATGTCCATAACATCAAAATGACATCTTAATGTCTATAACATCAGAATGATATCTTTATGTCCGTCCATAACATCAGAATGACATCTTTATGTCCATAATATCAGAATGACATCTTAATGTCTATAACATCAGAATGACATCTTTATGTCCGTCTATAACATCAGAATGACATCTTTATGTCCATAACATCAGAATGACATCTTTATGTCCATAACATCAGAATGACATCTTTATGTCCATAACATCAGAATGACATCTTCATGTCCATAACATCAGACTGACATCTTTATGTCCGTCCATAACATCAGAATGACATCTTTATGTCCGTCTATAACATCAGAATTACATCTTTATGTCCATAACATCAGAATTACATCTTTATGTCTATAACATCAGAATGACATCTTTATGTCCATAACATCAGAATGACATCTTTATGTCCATAACATCAGAATGACATCTTTATGTCCGTCCATAACATCAGAATGACATCTTTATGTCCGTCTATAACATCAGAATGACATCTTTATGTCCATAACATCAGAATGACATCTTTATGTCCATAACATCAGAATGACATCTTTATGTCTATAACATCAGAATGACATCTTTATGTCCGTCTATAACATCAGAATGACATCTTTATGTCTATAACATCAGAATGACATCTTTATGTCCATAACATCAGAATGACATCTTTATGTCCATAACATCAGAATGACATCTTCATGTCCATAACATCAAAATGACATCTTAATGTCTATAACATCAGAATGATATCTTTATGTCCGTCCATAACATCAGAATGACATCTTTATGTCCATAATATCAGAATGACATCTTAATGTCTATAACATCAGAATGACATCTTTATGTCCGTCTATAACATCAGAATGACATCTTTATGTCCATAACATCAGAATGACATCTTTATGTCCATAACATCAGAATGACATCTTTATGTCCATAACATCAGAATGACATCTTTATGTCCATAACATCAGAATGACATCTTTATGTCCATAACATCAGAATTACATCTTTATGTCTATAACATCAGAATGACATCTTTCTGTCCGTCTATACCATCAGAATGACATCTTTATGTCCGTCTATAACATCAGAATGACATCTTTATTTCTATAACATCAGAATGACATCTTTATGTCCATAACATCAGAATGACATCTTTATGTCCATAACATCAGAATGACATCTTAATGTCTATAACATCAGAATGACATCTTTATGTCTATAACATCAGAATGACATCTTTATGTCCATAACATCAGAATGACATCTTTATGTCCGTCTATAACATCAGAATGACATCTTTATGTCCATCAGAATGACATTATGTCCATAACATCAGAATGACATCTTTATGTCCATACATAATGACATCTTTATGTCCATAACATCAGAATGACATCTTTATGTCCATAACATCAGAATTACATCTTTATGTCTATAACATCAGAATGACATCTTTCTGTCCGTCTATACCATCAGAATGACATCTTTATGTCCGTCTATAACATCAGAATGACATCTTTATTTCTATAACATCAGAATGACATCTTTATGTCCATAACATCAGAATGACATCTTTATGTCCATAACATCAGAATGACATCTTAATGTCTATAACATCAGAATGACATCTTTATGTCTATAACATCAGAATGACATCTTTATGTCTATAACATCAGAATGACATCTTTATGTCCGTCTATAACATCAGAATGACATCTTTATTTCTATAACATCAGAATGACATCTTTATGTCCATAACATCAGAATGACATCTTTATGTCTATTACATCAGAATGACATCTTTATGTCCATAACATCAGAATGACATCTTTATGTCCGTCTATAACATCAGAATGACATCTTTCTGTCCGTCTATACCATCAGAATGACATCTTTATGTCCGTCTATAACATCAGAATGACATCTTTATTTCTATAACATCAGAATGACATCTTTATGTCCACAACATCAGAATGACATCTTTATGTCCGTCTATAACATCAGAATTACATCTTTATTTCTATAACATCAGAATGACATCTTTATGTCCATAACATCAGAATGACATCTTTATGTCTATAACATCAGAATGATATCTTTATGTCCATAAGATCAGAATGACATCTTTATGTCTATAACATCAGAATGACATCTTAATGTCCGTCTATGACATCAGAATGACATCTTTATGTCCGTCTATAACATCAGAAGGACATATTTATGTCCGTCTATAACATCAGAATGACATCTTTATGTCTATAACATCAGAATGACATCTTTATGTCTATAACATCAGAATGACATCTTTATGTCCGTCAATAACATCAGAATGACATCTTTATGTCCATAACATCAGAATGACATCTTTATGTCCATAACATCAGAATGACATCTTTATGTCTATAACATCAGAATGACATCTTTATGTCTATAACATCAGAATCACATCTTTATGTCCGTCTATAACATCAGACTGACATCTTTATGTCCGTCTATAACATAAGAATGACATCTTTATGTCCATAACATCAGAATGACATCTTTATGTCTATAACATCAGAATGACATCTTTATGTCCATAACATCAGAATGACATCTTTATGTCTGTCTATAACATCAGAATGTCATCTTTATGTCTATAACATCAGAATGAAACTTTTAAGTGTGAATAAGCTGAATACCATTTAATGAACAACACGTTCATTATGCAGAAATACTCCGCTGTTTATTGGGCATAAATCACAATAGATTATGGTAATTTGAAGCCTGGATGCAGACTAGATGTAGATGTAGTGAGTGGGGGATGAAATATGCTCTGCATGTCTGACCCTCCCTAGACGGGAGAGCAGCTTATCTAAGATTTATAAGGCGTCTATAGCGGCTGATTGACTAAATCACCAGGGATCGTTTAAACATCTTGCAGTAACTTCACACTCCACAGGCTGACCTGCTAGTGTGTCACAAAGTCAAAATAACTCCAATAACTCACATCTCTGCTGCTCAAGTGTTTTTTTTTTCTTTTTTAATCTTTCATAACATTTGTTGACTTTTTCCATGTATGCAATCCGATGTTCCATTTTTGTTGTGACCTAAAACTTTTTTTTAAAGTCTGGACTGGCAATCTGGATAGCACAGATAACAAGTGAAAAATGTTGTTCCCAATCTGTAGTAGCCAGGAGTAGCCAGGAGTAGGACCTCTCATCACCCACCTCTTCATTAGGAAGTGTCTAATCTCTCCTCTCTCTCTCTCCGGCCTGATAAGGATCAGCACTAATGCAGACTGTGTCAAAGTCCAAACAGCCTTCGATGTTTTCATGCTTAAACTTACTGAAGTTCCTGTATGTTTATTAGACAGCTTTATCAGCAAATTCTTCTTTTACATTCTCCAATACCCCCAAAAAGAGATGTGGAAGCCGTGGAGAGGCGTGGAGAGGCGATAAGGGGGAGGCTGTTGTAGTATCAGGGCTGTGATTGCCTCCCCCCATGCCTCTCCTGCTCCGTCAAGCCTTTAGCCCTGACTAGAGAGACAAGTGGAAAGCCTCTGTGGGACGAGAGGGGTTTTAGGTTTTCTGATACTGAGCAGGAGAGGAGGAGGAAGGAGAGAGGGAGGGAGGGAGGACAGGAGGAGAAGATGAGAGGAGGAGGGAGGGAGGGAGGGAGGGGAGGGAGGGAGGGAGGAGAAGAGGAGAGGAGAGGAGAGGAGAGGAGAGGAGAGGAGAGGAGAGGAGAGGAGAGGAGAGGAGGAGGAAGGAGAGAGGGAGGATGAGAAGAGGAGAGAGGGAGGGATGGAGGACAGGAGGAGAAGAGGAGAGGAGGAGGAAGAAGAGAGGGGATGGAAAGGAGAGAGGGAGGGATGGAGGACAGGAGGAGGAGAGGAGAGGAGGAGGAAGGAGAGAGGAGGGAGGGAGGACAGGAGGAGAAGGGGAGGAGGAGGAAGGAGAGGGGAGGATGAGAAGAGGAGAGAGGGAGGGAGGAGGACAGGAGGAGGAGAGGAGAGGAGGAGGAAGGAGAGAGGGAGGGAGGGAGGACAGGAGGAGAAGAGGAGAGGAGGAGGAAGGAGAGAGGGAGGATGAGAAGAGGAGAGAGAGAGGGATGGATGGATGGAGGACAGGAGGAGAAGAAGAGAGGAGGAGGAAGGAGAGAGGGAGGATGAGAAGAGGAGAGATGGAGGGAGGGAGGACAGGAGGAGAAGAGGAGAGGAGGAGGAAGGAGAGAGGGAGAATGAGAAGAGGAGAGAGGGAGGGATGGAGGACAGGAGGAGAAGAGGAGAGGAGGAAGGAGAGAGGGAGGATGAGAAGAGGAGAGAGGGAGGGAGGGGGACAGGAGGAGAAGAGGAGAGGAGGAGGAAGGAGAAGAGGATGAGAAGAGGAGAGAGGGAGGGAGGGAGGACAGGAGGAGAAGTCTCTCAGAGATCTGTGTCTGCTGGCCTTGATTTCATCATGCAGTCCCATCTCCCTTCGCCCGACAACACGGTCCCTGTTCTCGTAAATGTTGCATCGCCGTTTGAAAAGCCTACCACCAGTCTCACATCACTTTCCATTGGCCCAAGGCACACATTAAAGGAACTATTTATACAAATCCCTTTTCCCTGAAATTATTTTTCAAAGGGAAGATATTATTTTGTCCTCTTCTGGAATCAAAGGCTAATCTCTCTGGAGAAACGGACATCTAACTAACACCAGAGCAAGAGGACCAGAGAGAGAGAGGAACACGCCGCATGAACTACTTACCATGTTAGCTCTTATTTTTGTTTACTTGTTTACTGGTCCCAATATTGTCACATGATGTTTGGTGACATCTAGACTGCTACTAATTGGTCCTGGCATGTTTCTTATAACTGTTTTAAAACTATCAATGTAAAAAACACTCTTTTTTTATCACTGATGTTGTGAAAATATAGTTTACATGCTCCAAAGTGACTAAACCAAAGATTACAAAATGTTAAGAGATTGGATGGGTTTTGGAGTTAAATAGTATTTGTCGCATGCTTCGTAAACAACAGGTATAGACTAACAGTGACATGCTGGAACGGCATCTAGAAATCTTTTGGTTTGTCCATCGAATTTATAGCACGGCTTTTGATGATCCTTGGTTGGTGTCTGAGCAGATTATTTGTTGCGATTGCAAACGCAATAAAATGGTGGTCCGATAGTCCAGGATTATGACAAAAAACATTTAGATCCACAATATTTATTCCACGGGACAAAACTAGGTCCAGAGTATGACTGTGGCAGTGAGTAGGTCCGGAGAGTCGATGATAGCTCCGAAAGCCTTTTGTAGTGGGTCTGTGGATTTTTCCATGTGAATATTGAAGTCACCAAAAATATTTTCTACCATTGACTACAAGGTCCGATAGAAATTCAGGGAACTCAATGAGGAACGCTGTATACGGCCCAGGAGGCCTTTAAACAGTCGCTATAAACAGTGATTGAGTAGGCTGCATAGATTTCATCACTAGAAACTCAAAGTCATTTTTGGGGGGTAAATAGACATTTACATTTACGTCATTTAGCAGACGCTCTTATCCAGAGCGACTTACAAATTGGTACATTCACCTTATGATATCCAGTGGAACAACCACTTTACAATAGTACATCTATATTTTTTGGGGGGGGAGGGTTTGAAGGATTACTCAATCCTATCCCAGGTATTCCTTAAAGAGGTGGGGTTTCAGGTGTCTCCGGAAGGTGGTGATTGACTCCGCTGTCCTGGCGTCGTGAGGGAGCTTGTTCCACCATTGGGGTGCCAGAGCAGCGAACAGTTTTAACTGGGCTGAGCGGGAACTGTGCTTCCGCAGAGGTAGGGGGGCCAGCAGGCCAGCGGTGGATGAACGCAGTGCCCTTCTTTGGGTGTAGGGACTGATCAGAGCCTGAAGGTACGGAGGTGCCGTTCCCCTTACGACATTTGCTGTCGTAAATGTTAGCAACACCTCCGCCTTTGCGGGATGCATGGGGGGGTATGGTCACTAGTGTAACCAGGGGGTGAGGCCTCATTTAACACAGTAAATTCATCAGGCTTAAGCCATGTTTCAGTCAGGCCAATCACATCAAGATTATGATCAGTGATTAGTTCATTGACTATAACTGCCTTGGAAGTGAGGGATCTAACATTAAGTAGCCCTATTTTGAGATGTGAGGTATCACAATCTCTTTCAATAATGGCAGGAATGGAGGAGGTCTTTATTCCCGTGGGATTGCTAAGGTGAACACCGCCATGTTTAGTTTGGCCCAACCTAGGTCGAGGTACAGACACGGTCTCAATGGGGATAGCTGAGCTGACTACATTGACTGTGCTAGTGGCAGACTCCACTAAGCTGGCAGGCTGGCTAACAGCCTGCTGCCTGGCCTGCACCCTATTTCATTGTGGAGCTAGAGGAGTTAATGCCCTGTCTATGTTCATAGACAGGGCATTTGCTTTTGCTCTAAAGCCTTTTTGAAATCGGACAATGTGGTTAGATTAACAAGAAGTGTATCTTTAAAATGGTGTAAATTAGTCGTATGTTTGAGAAAGTTGAATTATGACATTTTGTTGTTTTTGAATTTTCCGCCCTGATATTTCACTGGCTGTGTCCCACCTAGACCATAGAAGTTAATGGGGAGAACCAATTGAAAGTTTCTGTCGACTGAATGAGCGACACTGGTTTAGAATGCCGACAGTATTTCTTTCCAAAAGCTTTGAGAAAATTGTCCTGCTGCCGGGACTGTGCGAAGGGATTTATTTTTCAATCTGTACTTACTGGGGGCACAGATGCTGTTTCATCCTTTCCTACACTTAAATTGCCCTAACGATTCGATCTGAAGCTGGGCTTGCAGCAGGCGATTCTCACCACACGGCGATCGTTCTCCTGTATATTATGAGTACAGCGACTGCAATTAGAAGGCAGAGTGTTCATGTTACTACTTAGCTTTTTCTGCTGCTGTAGGTCATGTAGAACCAGGCCAAGATAAAGCGTCCAGGGTGAAAAAGTTGAATGAAAAAAAGTTGAGTGAGGAAAAAACTAAAACGTTGGTAAATGTGTTAAATACAGAGTTTGATTGAACGGTTATTAAAAGTAAAAACTGAAAAGTTTGTCAGGTAGCCAAGTAGCAACAAAGCATAGCAGCACAGAAGTTGTGAGTTTGTGGCTGTGGTAACTAATGTTTGTTAGTTCTCAGCTCCTCTCTCCTCTCTCTGTACTCCCTGTTCCCCCATGACTGTGTGGCCGCGCACGACTCCAACACCATCATTAAGTTTACTGATGACACTACGGTGGTAGGCCTGATCACCGACGACGATGAGACAGCCTATAGGGAGGAGGTCAGAGACCTGGTGGTAGGCCTGGTCACCGACGACGATGAGACAGCCTATAGGGAGGAGGTCAGAGACCTGGTGGTAGGCCTGATCACCGACGACGATGAGACAGCCTATAGGGAGGAGGTCAGTGACCTGGCAGTGTGTAGCCAGGACAACAACCTCTCCCTCAACGTGAGCAAGACAAAGGAGCGGACTACAGGAAACTAAGGAATTAACATAGTCCACACATCAACACAGAAGGCAAGACAAAGGAGCTGATAGTGGACTAGAGGAAACTAAGGAATTAACATAGTCCACACACACCAACACAGAAGGCAAGACAAAGCCTCTTCCCTCTCAGGAGCCTTGATAAGATTTGGCCGGGCCCTCGTATCTAGGAGGCTTGATAAGATTTGGCATGGGCCCTCAGATCTAGGAGGCTTGATGAGATTTGGCATGGGCCCTCAGATCTAGGAGGCTTGATAAGATTTGGCGTGGGCCCTCAGATCTAGGAGGCTTGATAAGATTTGGCATGGGCCCTCAGATCTAGGAGGCTTGATAAGATTTGGCATGGGCCCTCAGATCTAGGAGGCTTGATAAGATTTGGCATGGGCCCTCAGATCTAGGAGGCTTGATAAGATTTGGCATGGGCCCTCAGATCTAGGAGCCTTGATGAGATTTGGCATGGGCCCTCAGATCTAGGAGGCTTGATAAGATTTGGCATGGGCCCTCAGATCTAGGAGGCTTGATGAGATTTGGTCGGGCCCTCAGATCTAGGAGGCTTGATGAGATTTGGCGTGGGCCCTCAGATCTAGGAGGCTTGATGAGATTTGGCATGGGCCCTCAGATCTAGGAGGCTTGATAAGATTTGGCGTGGGCCCTCAGATCCTGAAAGTTCTACAGCTGCACCATTGAGAGCATCTTGACTGGCTGCATCACCACTTGGTATGGCAACTACTTAGCATCCGACCGCAAGGTGGTACAGAGGGTAGTGTGTAACCGATGTGAAATGGCTAGCTAGTTTGCGGGGTGCGCGCTAATAGCGTTTCAATCAGTGACGTCACTCGCTCTGAGACCTTGAAGTAGTTGTTCCCCTTTGCTCTGCAAGGGCCGCCGCGGCTTTTGTGGAGCGATGGGTAACGATGCTTCGAGGGTGGCTGTTGTCTATGTGTGTAGAGGGTCCCTGGTTTGAGCCCAGGTAGGGGCGAGGAGAGGGAAGGAAGCTATACTGTTACAAGTGCATACGGCCCAGTACACCACGGGGGCAGAGCTCCCTGCCATCCAGGACCTCTATACCAGGCGGTGTCAGAGGAAGGCCCTAAAAATTGTCAAAAACTCCAGCCACCCAAGTCATAGACTGTTCTCTCTGCTACCACATGGCAAGCGGTACCGATGCACCAAGTCTGGAACCAACAGGACCCTGAACAGCTTCTACCGACAAGCCATAAGACTGATAAATAGTTAGACCTCTACGAGATCAGTGTCCCCCCCTCGGGACGGTTGAGCTAACGAAGGCTAATGTGATTAGCATGAGGTTGTAAGTAACAAAAATATTCCCAAGACATAGAAATATCTGATATTTATTTTTTTATTTTTCATTTAACCTTTATTTAACTAGGCAAGTCAGTTAAGAACAAATTCTTATTTTCAATGACGGCCTAGGAACAGTTGGTTAACTGCCTTGTTCAGGGGCAGAACGACAGATTTGTCGAGCAGAAATCTTAAATTCTTGTTAATCTAACTGCACTGTCCAATTTACAGTAGCTATTACAATGAAATAATACCATGCTACTGTTTGAGGAGAGTGCACAGTTCTGAACATGAACATTTTTGGGCAGTCTAGATATAACATTTTGAACAGATATGAATGGTTCATTGGATCAGTCTAAAACGTTGCACATACACCGCTGCCATCTAGTGGCTAAAATCTAAATTGCACCTAGGCTGGAATAATACATTTTGGCCTTTCTCTTGCATTTCAAAGATGATGGTAAAAAAAATTGTAACGCATGTTTTTTTCTTTGTATTATCTTTTACGAGACCTAATGTGTTATATTCTCCTACATTTGATTTGATTTTGATTTTATTTGGATCTCTTTTAGTCCCCATTTGGACTATTTATAATACAAACACATTTTCATATATAACACACTATTACAAACATACATAATATACTAACATAATGAACCAATAAATACTCAATCTAAAAAATATTGACTGTAATCCCACAACATTTCTGTGTATTATATTAAAATCGTTTTAAAATAATGTTTAAATTTAGATATTGAAAGGTTTCTGGTTTGCTCAATTAATTCATTCAATTTCTTTATTGCTCTAAATCGAAATGTTCTTTTGCCTATTTCTCTTTTCTGTCTGGATAACGCATAGATGGTGGATAATCTACTCCTAGTATTTACGGAATGTCTGTCTCTTACCAACTGATTATCGTTGTGAATAGAATGATGTATATTATGAAATAAAATAAGCATGTTTTTTTGCAATTATCTTGTCGATTGATGACCAACCAAGAACATTGCTCATGACTGCAACAGAAGAACCACATCTCCACCATAAAACAATCCTTGCTGCTTTGTTCTGTGCAATCTGCAGGCTCCTAACTTCACTTGATGATGCATTTCCCCAGACCTCAGAACAGTAGTTCACCTGACTCTCAATTAATGCTTGTGTTATTTGCTTAAGAATTTTTCCTGGTAATTATTTAGCTATCCTTCTGATTATGCATGCTGTTTTAATAAAACATTTTTTACAGAGATGAGTTATTTGAGACGACCATGATAAGCAGTTGTCTTGCTGCACTCCCAATAGTTTGGTTTCTGCCACTTCTTCAATTTGTACTCCTCCCATACTTAATTGTATCCCAGGCTGTTTTGGCCTTTTCCTAGTGGAACGGACCAACATAACTTTGGTTTTCTTGGTGTTTAAAACAAGTTTGTTTGGCAAACCCACTCCCTGATATTCTCCAAATCTCCTTATAAAGCTTGCTGTACCTGTTGAACCGATTGTCTTGCTGTATAAATTGTAGTATGATCTGCAATTATAGTAGCTTGAGTTTCAGCAAAGGCATAGGGAAGGTGGTTGGTATATATTAAATAAAGAAGTGGTCCAAGGCAGCTGCCCTGCGGTATTCCACAGTTTAAAACACGAGGGGAAGAAAATGAACCATTGATATAGGTGGACTGTTTCCTGTCAGTTAGATATGACTGTACCCAATTAAATGCTTCCTCCTTAAAACCATTAATGCATTCATTTTGTCAAAATTATTTCATGATCCACTAAATCAAATGCTGCACTAAAATCTAAAAATAGTACACCCACAAACGTGCCATTATCCATAGCATTGAGCCACTGGTCAGTCATGTCAACCAATGCAGTGGTAGTGCAGTGTCTTCTGATCCCTCCTGTCTCAGCCTCCAGTATTTATGCTGCAGTAGTTTATGTGTCGGGGGGCTAGGGTCAGTCTGTTACATCTGGAGTATTCTCTTGTCTTATCCGGTGTCCTGTGTGAATGTAAATATGCTCTCTCTAATTCTCTCTTTCTCTCTTTCTTTCTTTCTCTCGGAGGACCTGAGCCCTAGGACCATGCCTCAGGACTACCTGGCATGATGACTCCTTGCTGTCACCAGTCCACCTGGCCATGCTGCTGCTCCAGTTTCAACTGTTCTGCCTGCGGCTACGGAACCCTGACCTGTTCACCGGACGTGCTTGTTGCACCCTCGACAACTACTATGATTATTATTATTTGACCATGCTGGTCATTTACGAACATTTTAACATCTTGACCATGTTCTGTTATAATATCCACCCGGCACAGCCAGAAGAGGACTGGCCACCCCTCATAGCCTGGTTCCTCTCTAGGTTTCTTCCTAGGTTTTTGGCCTTTCTCAGGAGTTTTTCCTAGGGAGTTTTTCCCAGCCACCGTGCTTCTTTCACATGCATTGATTGCTGTTTGGGGTTTTAGGCTGGGTTTCTGTACAGCACTTTGAGATTTCAGCTGATGTACGAAGGGCTATATAAATAAATTTGATTTGATTTGATTTGGAATGGAATGGTTTTTGCGATAAGCACGTGTTACGGCTGTCGTAGAGAGGGGACCAAAGCGCAGCGTGGTAAGTGTTCATTATATTTATTTAAACAATGAAAACACTAGAACAAAGAAAACAAACCGAATAGCTAAACAGTTCCGTCAGGTAACGAAAGACAAAACAGAAAATAACTACCCACAAAACACAGGTGGGAAAAGGGCTGCCTAAGTATGGTTCCCAATCAGAGACAACGATAGACAGCTGCCTCTGGTTAGGAACCATACTCGGCCCAAAACAAAGAAATACAACACATAGAATGCCCACCCCACACCCTGACCTAACCACATAGAGAAACAAACCCTCTCTCTCAGGTCAGGGCGTGACAGCATGCCGATTGGCTGTAATCAGATCAATCTTTTCCATGTACTCCCATATTTGTCTACTCACAACACCCTCCAATATCTCACTGAGTGAAGGGAGTAGATTAATAGGTCGACTATTTGCAGGAGTAATGGGTTCTTTGCAGTCTTTCGGAATAGGACATAGTTTCGCATGCTTCCATACATTTGCAAACATCCCCTTTTCCAGTGACCAATTAAATATGTATCTCAGTGGAACTGCAATCTGGGGAGCAGCACAGTGAAGCAAAAAAATTTGTCCATAAGATCCTAACCTGTAGATTTACCATCGGGTAATGATTTCAATAGGTTTAATACCTCGTCTACTGACACCGTTTGCAGACTAAAAGAGCAGGTCTTGTTGCTCATAATATGATCATCAATCCATTGGACAATAGCTTGTTTGGAAGAATGTATGTTTACATTGTTGCTTAGTAAATTCATTTTCTTTGTAAAAAAAATCTGCAAAATGATTGGCAATATCAGCTGGTTTTGTTATTGTTCTCCCGTCAACCTCCACACTAGATGGGCATGATGAGATAGATGTACCAAGTAAGCCCTTATTAACTGTGTTCCATACCTTTTTACAATCATTTTTACAAACAATAAAAGCATTGTTGTAAAATAACTTATTTTTCCCTTTCGATTCAATTTAACTGCAGAATTACGTGATGTTCTATAATAACTGTTCTTCAATTTCAAATTTTGACTTGGCTGCTAAGAGTTTTTGACATATTTCTTTGAGAAAAAGCCTCAGCCAGTTCATCATCAATCCATGGAGATGGACGAGCACCAACTGTACTCTTTCTTACTGATGCATGATGGTCCATTACCTCAGTGAGCAAATCAATAAAACATTCTGTAGCGTGATTTAAAATCATCCTCTAGATAAATCAGCTCCCAGGGTACAGCAGCAAAATCATTTTGAAATAGCTCATGATTAAATGTTTTAAAATTTCTCTTGACCTACATTAATTTCACATTTCCACAAACTTCAAAGTGTTTCCTTTCAAATGGTATCAAGAATACGCATATCCTTGTTTCAGGTCCTGAGCTACAGTCAGTTAGATTTGGGTATGTCATTTTAGGTGAGAATTGAAAAAAAAGGGTCCAATTCTTAATGACAAACAGATACATTAATATGACATGCAGTTGTCATTATCACCCTGGAACACAGGATCTGAGCAGGGCTAGTTTGGAACACAGGATCTGAGCAGGGCTAGTTTGGAACACAGGATCTGAGCAGGGCTAGTTTGGAACACAGGATCTGAGCAGGGCTAGTTTGGAACACAGTATCTGAGCAGGGCTAGTTTGGAACACAGGATCTGAGCAGGGCTAGTTTGGAACTCAGAATCTGAGCAGGGCTAGTCTGGAACACAGGATCTGAGCAGGGCTAGTTTGGAACTCAGAATCTGAGCAGGGCTAGTTTGGAACTCGGGATCTGAGCAGGGCTAGTTTGGAACACAGTATCTGAGCAGGGCTGGTTTAAAACACAGGATCTGAGCAGGGCTAGTTTAAAACACAGGATCTGAGCAGGGCTAGTTTGGAACACAGAATCTGAGCAGGGCTAGTTTGGAACACAGGATCTGAGCAGGGCTAGTTTGGAACTCAGTATCTGAGCAGGGCTAGTTTGGAACTTAGTATCTGAGCAGGGCTAGTTTGGAACTCAGTATCTGAGCAGGGCTAGTTTGGAACACAGGATCTGAGCAGGGCTAGTTTGGAACACAGGATCTGAGCAGGGCTAGTTTGGAACACAGGATCTGAGCAGGGCTAGTTTGGAACACAGGATCTGAGCAGGGCTAGTTTGGAACTCAGGATCTGAGCAGGGCTAGTTTGGAACACAGTATCTGAGCAGGGCTAGTTTGGAACACAGGATCTAAGCAGGGCTAGTTTGGAACACAGGATCTGAGCAGGGCTAGTTTGGAACACAGGATCTGAGCAGGGCTAGTTTGGAACACAGGATCTGAACAAGGGTGGTTTGGAACACAGGATCTGAACAGGGCTAGTTTGGAACACAGGATCTGATCAGGGCTTGTTTGGAACACAGAATCTGAACAGGGCTAGTTTGGAACACAGGATCTGAGCAGGGCTAGTTTGGAACACAGGATCTGAGCAGGGCTAGTTTGGAACACAGGATCTGAGCAGGGCTAGTTTGGAACACAGGATCTGAACAAGGCTAGTTTGGAACACAGGATCTGAGCAGGGCTGGTTTGGAACACAGGATCTGAACAGGGCTAGTTTGGAACACAGTATCTGAACAGGGCTAGTTTGGGTGATTTAAAAGTTAACTTGCTAGAAGACCATTTATTGCTCCAGGGAATCTGGCACATCGGACCAGTGACATTCTTTAACGCTGAGTAAATGAAGCGTTCTTAAGGTGAGATCTCTAGTGTACCTTACAGTACAATGTGTGATCCTTTGTGTGGTTAAAGTTATATAGCCGGTGCATGTGGTGGTGGGACATGTATTTTACCTGGTAGACTCACCGAGGTACAGCCAGGTGTACTGTTCTGTTATAGCACACATTCCTCCTGTCTCTTCAGCAGGGCACCAACATACTTACTTAGGCCTTTTTTGTTTTCCTTGTGGAGCATAGGCCATCAATGACAGGGCACCAACATGACCTGTATCTATGTCAGCAGAGAGTTGAGTGTGCCAATTACTTTCATTTCCTCGTGATAGGTCTCCGTGGTCGCTTTGAAAAGCCTCAGTGTAAAATGAGAGTTTCCATAATGAATATCCCAACCCCTTTCCTGAGGCGTCCCGTTTAACTTTACCCGGTCTGGAATCCTCTGGAGACTTCATTATGTGTCATTAGACTTCATAAGGTTTTCATGAGTTACTTTACCCCTGCCGCTCCCATAGAAAAACTGTGCAGATTTCACAAGGTGGCTTATCCACTTGCAGACATAACCAGCCAAAGCAGTGGTCCCCATAGTGAAGTGTCATTCCAAAAGTCCAACCAACATTCTCTGAATATTCTCAGACTCAAAGAGAACATATCCTTTTCTGTAGATAGATACAGTCTCTACTCCACAGTCAAACGTTTTGTTTAGTAGCTTCGATAGCACCGGTAGGACCGTCAAATGTTTGCCTGCCGACAGTCCTCCAAACCAGAAGGTGGCAGTGGCGTTGTTTGGCAATGCATGTACCTGTGTGTTTCTTTATGGTCTAGTCTAGTCAATGTTATCTAGCTAGCTAGCTTGCTCTAATGTTGCTATTGTTGTAGAACGCCCTTGTTGAAACTAGCCAGATAGCCACAGCTAGATATCTAGCTAGTCAAATTTTTACTATTTAATTTACTCTCCATAATCAGAGACCATCGATACATTCTTAGCTAGATAGGTTAAAATAAAGACGCTGCATTGACTCTCAGCAGCCAGCTACATGCAGCTGCTTCATGGAAATGATTCCATTGTGATTTAATTATAGCTACATTGGCTAGATAGCTAGCTTGGTAAAGTATTTAGTGTTTTGTGCATTGTTCTGCACTCACTAACGCATTAGTTTCATATGAAGTGTGTGTGACTGCCTTGCTAAGTTAGCAAGCTAACGTTTTTGCCTGGCTTACGAAGACTCTTCGCTCCAGACAAACGCTACGCCATGCCCACGGATGTTAGATTCTTCTGCGCAATGAGTCTGGATCTGAGTACATCCACGACCCTTCACCGAATGCGAACACATTTGGGGCCGTCTGATTTGTCCAGAAGCCGATGGGTTGAGCGTAGAACACATTTGGGGCCGTCTGATTTGTCCAGAAGCCGATGGGTTGAGCGTAGAACACATTTGGGGCCTTCTGATTTGTCCAGAAACCGATGGGTTGAGCGTAGAACACATTTGGGGCCGTCTGATTTGTCCAGAAGCCGATGGGTTGAGCGTAGAACACATTTGGGGCCGTCTGATTTGTCCAGAAGCCGATGGGTTGAGCGTAGAACACATTTGGGGCCGTCTGATTTGTCCAGAAGCCGATGGGTTGAGCGTAGAACACACGTGGGTAAAGGACAGGATTGAAAATTCGTCATTGGCTTTGATGCTCTGATTGGTTTGAGATGATCCAAACACTGCTTACTTTGTTTTGTACAAGGCCCCTCATCACCCCAAACCACTTCAGCGATGGCAGTCTCAGACTACAGTAGCGAACCACAGAGTAGTGGGAGAATGTAGTGGGAGAATGTAGCGTGAGTCCTCAGGCTAGCTAACTAATAAGCTAGTGCACAAACACCTCCACCCTGAACCAACCACCTCCACCCTGAACCAACCACCTCCACCCTGATGCAACCACCTCCACCCTGACGCAACCACCTCCACCCTGACGCAACCACCTCGACCCTGACTCAACCACCTCCACCCTGATGCAACGACCTCCACCCTGACACAACCACCTCCACCCTGACGTAAACACCTCTACCCTGACACAACCACCTCCACCCTGACGTAAACACCTCCACCCTGACACAACCACCTCCACCCTGACGTAAACACCTCCACCCTGACACAACCACCTCCACCCTGACACAACCACCTCCACCCTGATGCAACCACCTCCACCCTGATGCAAACACCTCCACCCTGACGTAAACACCTCCACCCTGACACAACCACCTCCACCCTGACACAACCACCTCCACCCTGATGCAACCACCTCCACCCTGATGCAACCACCTCCACCCTGATGCAACCACCTCCACCCTGACACAACCACCTCCACCCTGATGCAACCACCTCCACCCTGATGCAACCACCTCCGCCCTGATGCAACCACCTCCACCCTGAACCAACCACCTCCACCCTGATATAACCACCTCCACCCTGATGCAACCACCTCCCCCCTGAACCAACCACCTCCACCCTGAAACAAACACCTCCACCCTGAAACAAACACCTCCACCCTGAAACAAACACCTCCACCCTGACGCAAACACCTCCACCCTGATGCAACCACCTCCACCCTGATGCGTACCACCTCCACCCTGACTCAAACACCTCCACCCTGACACAACCACCTCCACCCTGAACCAACCTCCTCCGACCCCCAGCCTCCTCCACCCCCAGCCTCCTCCACCTCCACCCGAGAACCCCTGTTCCATCTTCTGAAGTCATCTTAATCAGAGAGCAGAGCTGTGGCCAATCAAAGGTCTTAAAGAACTTCATCTCCCACTACAGGCCACCAGAGGATTATAAATCCACTATCCAGAACGCTCTTCTTCGATCTGGGCCTTCGACGTCTAATGAGAAGTCCCTAAAGCCCGAGATCACAGTGAGTCCTGTCCTAAAGACGAACTGTACTGGGTCCCTCGCTGGAGGTGAGTCCTTATCCGGAGGAGATCCTATCTGCTGATGAAGACAGATACCGGCCTGTGAGTGTGTGAGATGATTAAAGAGTGGCAGGGGATTAGTGGAGTAGGCTGTGAAGCTCCATGAGAGTCTCATATTAATGGTGTTATTAATGCTGGCTGATAAGTGGTAGCAGAGCAGCATCACCTGAAGGCTTTGAGTAGGATTTATTTACACACATCTTAGACATGGGATTATTAATAAGGCCTGTTTTACTGACACTACAATAGGCTCCTTTGTCTCTGTGCTGCTTAATGACACAATTTTAGACCACAAATGCACTGCAATACTAAGCTGGCGTGTTAATGCAGTATAGTTTGACGGGTTGCCCACATCTCAAAGGTCTGATCTGATCCAGTCAGAAAGATATACATTTCCCACTGATGTCAGTGGTTACATTATCTCAGCATGAAAACAATTAGTAACATTGTGTTTTCTAACTGTCAGTGGTTACGTTGTCTCATCATGAAAACAATTAGTAACATTGTGTTTTCTAACTGATGTCAGTGGTTACATTATCTCATCATGAAAACAATTAGTAACATTGCGTTTCCTAACTGAAAATGCAATGTGTCGTGTCTAAATACTGAGTTTTACGAAATACACAGCTTGATAATCTGCCTACTGATTGGGAGGGACCAGAAAAATAACACAGTAAAGCCCTGTAAATATATCGCTGTGCTCCGTATCATTGCTTTAAATCAACGTAGGGCTAGTAGAATAGAAACCTAACAGGAAACACATTGAACCAAACCTACATCAATATTCATGACAACAAACATTATTTTAACGCGACAATTAGTCAATCATCTGTTTCTCTCCGTTAGACGTGCGAAGAGAGTATGAGGAAGAGGAAGAGACAGCTGAACTCGACTTCCAACAGATCTGACAAGCAACGTTTCTGTCATGTTGCCGTCCACTACCTTTAGCGTGTTACTGTCTCTCTGGCAGCTTATTAAAATAAATCAGGTTGTGGACTGCTGCTGTGGACTGACACTTTCTCTAATGGGGAAGGAGGACTCTGCAAGCCAAGCCTCAACGCTGACTGATGCTGAAGGCTGAGGGGTGGAGGGGAGGGGGGGGGGCTAAAGTGGACAATTAGGAGGAATATTCTACCAGCCAGATGGAATATTCCTGGTTTTTATCATGTAGACGACAGCTAAATTAGACGGCAGCTAACTGAACTGGTTCCCTGGTCTCTGTACTGAACTGGTTCCCTGGTCTCTGTACTGAACTGGTTCCCTGGTCTCTGTACTGAACTGGTTCCCTGGTCTCTGTACTGAACTGGTTCCCTGGTCTCTGTACTGAACTGGTTCCCTGGTCTCTGTACTGAACTGGTTCCCTGGTCTCTGTACTGAACTGGTTCCCTGGTCTCTGTACTGAACTGGTTCCCTGGTCTCTGTACTGAACTGGTTCCCTGGTCTCTATACTGAACTGGTTCCCTGGTCTCTGTACTGAACTGGTTCCCTGGTCTCTGTACTGAACTGGTTCCCTGGTCTCTGTACTGAACTGGTTCCCTGGTCTCTGTACTGAACTGGTTCCCTGGTCTCTATACTGAAATGGTTCCCTGGTCTCTGTACTGAACTGGTTCCCTGGTCTCTGTACTGAACTGGTTCCCTGGTTTCTATACTGAACTGGTTCCCTGGTCTCTGTACTGAACTGGTTCCCTGGTCTCTGTACTGAACTGGTTCCCTGGCCTCTGTACTGAACTGGTTCCCTGGTCTCTGTACTGAACTGGTTCCCTGGCCTCTGTACTGAACTGGTTCCCTGGTCTCTATACTGAACTGGTTCCCTGGTAGGATCTCAACCCACATCAAAAGCATGAAACACACCGAGATTCCCACTGACTGATAATCTCACAGCCAATAGACTGATAATCTCACAGCCGAAAGACTGATAATCTCACTGTCCATAGACTGATAATCTCACTGCCCATAGACTGATAATCTCACAGCCGAAAGACTGATAATCTCACTGTCCATAGACTGATAATCTCACAGCCAAACGACTGATAATCTCACTGCCCATAAACTGATAATCTCACAGCCGATAGACTGATAATCTCACAGCCAATAGACTGATAAACTCACTGCCGTTAGTCTGATAATCTCACTGCCGATAGACTGATAATCTCACAGCCAATAGACTGATAATCTCACAGCCGATAGACTGATAAACTCACAGCCAATAGACTGATAATCTCACTGCCCATAGACTGATAATCTCACAGCCGATAGACTAATAATCTCACAGCTGAAAGACTGATAATCTCACTGCCAGTAGACTGATAATCTCACAGCCGAAAAACTGATAATCTCACAGCCGAAAGACTGATAATCTCACAGCCGAAAGACTGACGAAAGGTATTTATCCCCATGGGCATATATTTGTATATATTTAGAAGGGTATATATTTAGTTTTTTCTTCATAAATTGTAGATTTTTTTACAACCATTTCCTGCTATTCTACACTCTTTCTTCACAGGGGGAATCATTTATTTATGAATAGAACACAACCATTTTTTTTAGGTTTTGTAGAAATAAATTATAATGTGTTTTAATGACTGGATTACTACTCAACTGGATTCCTTGAACCCCTAATAATGAACTAACAGGTCTGAAACCCGACCAACTCTAACTCTCATTAATATCCTGCTCCTCCACCCACAATCCCACCCACAGTGATCGATTGACAGGCCAAAAAATGTTAAAGAATGTGGCTAGGATAACACACGAGGAAATGATATTGAAAACGGGAGGAATAATATTGTTTTACCCAATAAGTATTAGGTTGTTTTACTTGGTAGGATAAGAAAAAGCATTTGGCTAAATTGCACATTATATTTTTGTAGTACAATAATATAATTACTAAATGTGAATTTTTATTTATATTTGAACAATCTACTTTCTCAATATGGCAGTGTTATCTGGTAGGGCATTGAACAAGAACTGGCAACTTGAAAATTCAAACAGGAGTTTTTAAATTTGGTCATAGATTATGTTCAGAAAAAAATGGTGTTGCAATGTATTATTAATGTATCTTTTTTGTACTGAACTGGTTCCCTGTATATATATATACACATGATATACAGTATATATATATATATATGTATATATATATATATACAGTATAAATATATACATGATATACAGTATATATAGTTGAAGTCGGAAGTTTACATCCACTTAGGTTGGAGTCATTAAAACTTGTTTTTCAACCACTCCACAAATGTCTTGTTAACAAACTATAGTTTTGGCAAGTCGGTTAGGACATCTACTTTGTGCACGACGCAAGTCATTTTTCCAACAATTGTTTACAGTATCAGTATAATGACTGTCAATATCAGTATAATGACTGTCAGTATCAGTATAATGACTGTCAGTATCAGTATAATGACTGTCAGTATCAGTATAATGGCTGTCAGTATGACTGTCAGTATCAGTATAATGACTGTCAGTATCAGTATAATGACTGTCAGTATCAGTATAATGACTGTCAGTATCAGTATAATGACTGTCAGTATCAGTATAATGACTCAGTATAATGACTGTCAGTATCAGTATAATGACTGTCAGTATCAGTATAATGACTGTCAGTATAAGTATAATGACTGTCAGTATCAGTATAATGACTGTCAGTATCAGTATAATGACTGACAGTATCAGTATAATGACTGTCAGTATCAGTATAATGACTGTCAGTATCAGTATAATGACTGTCAGTATCAGTATAATGGCTGTCAGTATCAGTATAATGACTGTCAGTATCAGTATAATGACTCAGTATAATGACTGTCAGTATCAGTATAATGACTGTCTGTATCAGTATAATGACTGTCAGTATCAGTATAATGACTGTCAGTATCAGTATAATGACTGTCAGTATCAGTATAATGGCTGTCAGTATCAGTATAATGACTGTCAGCATCAGTATAATGACTGTCAGTATCAGTATAATGACTCAGTATAATGACTGTCAGTATCAGTATATTGACTGTCAGTATCAGTATAATGACTGTCAGTATCAGTATAATGGCTGTCAGTATCAGTATAATGACTCAGTATAATGACTGTCAGTATCAGTATAATGACTGTCAGTATCAGTATAATGACTGTCAGTATCAGTATAATGACTGTCAGTGTCAGTATAATGACTGTCAGTATCAGTATACTGACTGTCAGTATCAGTATAATGACTGTCAGTATCAGTATTTGACTTTGTAATGCTGATTGTTCCCCTTGCTGTAAACGTGATAATCTTCAAGCTTATTATCTAATTGCCTCTTCCCATAGAGATGAACATAATGAGAGACTCCTTCCCCTCTTCTTCCAGTTGCATATTTAATTAGGACTTGTGTCTGCAGTGAATCAGGTCTTCCTAGCATGTTAATGGCATTACAGGCTTGGAATGAAGTGATTACTTTGAATAAGTATTAATCTCTTTAGCAGTATAGCCTGGGGACACACTGTTTAACACCCACTGACACCCAGCCTTCAGAAACACAACACATCTACTGTCAAGGGAGGGAGGGAGGGAGGGAGGGGGAGAGGAAGGGAGGAAGGGAGGGAGGGAGGGAGGGAGGGGGGGAGGGGGAGAGGAAGGGAGGGAGGGAGGGGGGAGTGAGGGAGGGAGGGGGAGAGGAAGGGGGAGAGGAAGGGAGGGAGGGAGGTAGGGGGGAGGGAGGGAGGGGGGGGAGTGAGGGAGGGAGGGGGAGAGGAAGGGAGGGAGGGAGGGAGGGGGGGAGGGAGGGAGGGAAACCTCTTGAGCATATTTTTGGAGATAATGACGGCCATTTTCTTCCTCCCAGTGACTAGTGACAGGTTGAACTAACCCATTATGGCGTGTCGCCACTGGAGCGAGCCACTCACGTTATTTCACCTGACAAGGCTCGGTGGGGGGAAGGCCTCATTTTTTTGGGACATTTTGACCATGCAAATTCAGCTACTCCATTATTCCACATTTCCATCCTCTCAGCCGGGCTGTTAAAAATGGTCTCGGAGCAGCAGCACTAATCCAGCCACGCAGGGAACGGAGAGGCCAGTTAAATATGGATGGAGAGGTGATCACATCTAGACACTTAAATATAGACGGAGAGGTGAGTTAGATGGCCAGCGTGCTAGCTGAATCTCACGGCTAACGCATCTCTCAGCCAATCAGCCCGGTCAAACGGAAAGACGTTTAATGTGCAGAAGACCGGTAAATATGAGGTGCAAAAAAAACCGCCAAATTATTAATCGCACAGAAAATGACATTTTCCTGTTTTGTTCGTTAATGTCAAAATCCGACCGAACGCATCTTGTACATTATGGGGCTTTCAGTGGAGAATCACTTCAGATCTGAACAGGTATTACAGTCTAGTGGAACAGGTCAGGCTGGTTGGTTGGCAGGGAGAGGGCTGGTTGGTTGGCAGGGAGAGGGCTGGTTGGTTGGTAGGGAGAGGGCTGGTTGGTTGGCAGGGAGAGGGCTGGTTGGTTGGTAGGGAGAGGGCTGGTTGGCAGGGAGAGGGCTGGTTGGTTGGTAGGGAGAGGGCTGGTTGGTTGGTAGGGAGAGGGCTGGTTGGTTGGCAGGGAGAGGGCTGGTTGGTTGGTAGGGAGAGGGCTGGTTGGTTGGCAGGGAGAGGGCTGGTTGGTTGGTAGGGAGAGGGCTGGTTGGTTGGTAGGGAGAGGGTTGGTTGGTTGGTAGGGAGAGGGCTGGTTGGTTGGTAGGGAGAGGGCTGGTTGGTTGGTAGGGAGAGGGCTGGTGGGTTGGTAGGGAGAGGGCTGGTTGGTTGGCAGGGAGAGAGCTGGTTGGTTGGTAGGGAGAAGGCTGGTTGGTTCGCAGGGAGAGGGCTGGTTGGTAGGGAGAGGGCTGGTTGGTAGGGAGAGGTTTGGTTGGTTGGCAGGGAGAGGGCTGGTGGGTTGGTAGGGAGAGGGCTGGTTGGTTGGTAGGGAGAGGGCTGGTTGGTTGGTAGGGAGAAGGCTGGTTGGTTGGCAGGGAGAGGGCTGGTTGGTTGGCAGGGAGAGGGCTGGTTGGTAGGGAGAGGGCTGGTTGGTTGGCAGGGAGAGGGCTGGTTGGTTGGCAGGGAGAGAGCTGGTTGGTTGGTAAGGAGAAGGCTGGTTGGTTGGCAGGGAGAGGGATGGTTGGTAGGGAGAGGGCTGGTTGGTTGGTAGGGAGAGGGCTGGTTGGTTGGCAGGGAGAGGGCTGGTTGGTAGGGAGAGGGCTGGTTGATTGGCAGGGAGAGGGCTGGTTGGTTGGCAGGGAGAGAGCTGGTTGGTTGGTAGGGAGAAGGCTGGTTGGTTGGCAAGGAGAGGGCTGGTTAGTAGGGAGAGGGCTGGTTGGTTGGCAGGGAGAGGTTTGGTTGGTTGGCAGGGAGAGGGCTGGTGGGTTGGTAGGGAGAGGGCTGGTTGGTTGGTAGGGAGAAGGCTGGTTGGTTGGCAGGGAGAGGGCTGGTTGGTTGGTAGGGAGAGGGCTGGTTGGTTGGTAGGGAGAAGGCTGGTTGGTTGGCAGGGAGAGGGCTGGTTGGTTGGTAGGGAGAGGGCTGGTTGGTTGGCAGGGAGAGGTTTGGTTGGTTGGCAGGGAGAGGGCTGGTTGGTTGGTAGGGAGAGGGCTGGTTGGTTGGCAGGGAGAGGGCTGGTTGGTTGGTAGGGAGAGGGCTGGTGGGTTGGTAGGGAGAGGGCTGGTTGGTTGGCAGGGAGAGAGCTGGTTGGTTGGTAGGGAGAAGGCTGGTTGGTTGGCAGGGAGAGGGCTGGTTGGTAGGGAGAGGGCTGGTTGGTAGGGAGAGGGCTGGTTGGTTGGTAGGGAGAGGGCTGGTTGGTTGGTAGGGAAAGGGCTGGTTGGTTGGTAGGGAGATGGCTGGTTGGTTGGTTGGGAGAGGGCTGGTTGGTTGGTAGGGAGAGGGCTGGTTGGTTGGTAGGTAGAAGGCTGGTTGTTTGGCAGGGAGAGGGCTGGTTGGTTGGTAGGGAGAGGGCTGGTTGGTTGGTAGGGAGAGGGCTGGTTGGTAGGGAGAGGGCTGGTTGGTTGGTAGGGAGAGGGCTGGTTGATTGGCAGGGAGAGGGCTGGTTGGTTGGCAGGGAGAGGGCTGGTTGGTTGGTAGGGAGAGGGCTGGTTGGTTGGTAGGGAGAGGGCTGGTTGGTAGGGAGAGGGCTGGTTGGTTGGCAGGGAGAGGGTTGGTTGGTTGGCAGGGAGAGGGCTGGTTGGTAGGGAGAGGGTTGGTTGGTAGGGAGAGGGCTGCTTGGTAGGGAGAGGGCTGGTTGGTAGGGAGAGGGCAGGTTGGTAGGGAGAGGGCTGGTTGGTAGGGAGAGGGCTGGTTTGAAGGGAGAGGGCTGGTTGGTAAAGAGGGCAGGTTGGTAGGGAGAGGGCTGGTTGGTTGGCAGAGAGAGGGCTGGTTCTGTTGGCAGGGAGAGGGCTGGTTGGTTGGCAGGGAGAGGGCTGGTTGGCAGGGAGAGGGCTGGTTGGTTGGCAGAGAGAGGGCTGGTTCTGTTGGCAGGAAGAGGGCTGGTTGGTTGGCAGGGAGAGGGCTGGTTGGTTGGCAGGGAGAGGGCTGGTTGGTAGGGAGAGGGCTGGTTGTTAGGGAGAGGGCTGGTTGGTAGGGAGAGGGCTGGTTGGTAGGGAGAGGGCTGGTTGGTAGGGAGAGGGCAGGTTGGTAGGGAGAGGCTGGTTGGTAGGGAGAGAGAGGGCTGGTTCTGTTGGCAGGGAGAGGGCTGGTTGGTTGGCAGGGAGAGGGCTGGTTGGTAGGGAGAGGGCTGGTTGGCAGGGAGAGGGCTGGTTGATTGGCAGGGAGAGAGTTGGTTGGTTGGCAGGGAGAGGGCTGGTTGGTAGGGAGAGGGCTGGTTGGTAGGGAGAGGGCAGGTTGGTAGGGAGAGGGCTGGTTGGTAGGGAGAGGGCTGGTTGTTAGGGAGAGGTCTGGTTGGTTTTGGAGAGGGCTGGTTGGTAGGGAGAGGGCTGGTTGGTAGGGAGAGGACAGGTTGTTAGGGAGAGGGCTGGTTGGTAGGGAGAGGGCAGGTTGGTAGCGAGAGAGAGGGCTGGTTCTGTTGGCAGGGAGAGGGCTGGTTGGTTGGCAGGGAGAGGACTGGTTGGTAGGGAGAGGGCTGGTTGGTTGGCAGGGATAGGGCTGGTTGGTTGGTAGGGAGAGGGCTGGTTGGTTGGTAGGGAGAGGGCTGGTTGGTTGGCAGTGAGAGGGCTGGTTGGTTGGTAGGGAGAGGGATGGTTGGTTGGCAGGGAGAGGGTTGGTTGGTAGGGAGAGGGCTGGTTGGCAGGGAGAGGGTTGGTTGGTTGGCAGGGAGAGGGTTGGTTGGTTGGCAGGGAGAGGGCTGGTTGGTAGAGAGAGGGATGGTTGGTGGGTGGAGGGCTGCTTGGTAGGGAGAGGGCTGGTTGGTAGGGAGAGGGCATGTTGGTAGGGAGAGGGCTGGTTGGTAGGGAGAGGGCTGGTTTGAAGGGAGAGGGCTGGTTGGTAGGGAGAGGGCAGGTTGGTAGGGAGAGGGTTGGTTGGCAGAGAGAGGGCTGGTTCTGTTGGCAGGGAGAGGGCTGGTTGGTTGGCAGGGAGAGGGCTGGTTGGCAGGGAGAGGGCTGGTTGGTTGGCAGAGAGAGGGCTGGTTCTGTTGGCAGGAAGAGGGCTGGTTGGTTGGCAGGGAGAGGGCTGGTTGGTTGGCAGGGAGAGGGCTGGTTGGTAGGGAGAGGGCTGGTTGGTCGGGAGAGGGCTGGTTGGTAGGGAGAGGGCAGGTTGGTAGGGAGAGGGCTAGTTGGTAGGGAGAGGGCAGGTTGGTAGGGAGAGAGAGGGCTGGTTCTGTTGGCAGGGAGAGGGCTGGTTGGTTGGTAGGGAGAGGGCTGGTTGGTTGGCAGGGAGAGGGCTGGTTGGTTGGTAGGGAGAGGGATGGTTGGTTGGCAGGGAGAGGGTTGGTTGGTAGGGAGAGGACTGGTTGGCAGGGAGAGGGTTGGTTGGTTGGCAGGGAGAGGGTTGGTTGTTTGGCAGTGAGAGGGCTGGTTGGTAGGGAGAGGGCTGGTTGGTGGGTGGAGGGCTGCTTGGTAGGGAGAGGGCTGGTTGGTAGGGAGAGGGCTGGTTGGTTGGCAGGGAGAGGGCTGGTTGGTTGGCAGGGAGAGGGCTGGTTGGCAGGGAAAGGGCTGGTTGGTTGGCAGAGAGAGGGCTGGTTCTGTTGGCAAGAAGAGGGCTGGTTGGTTGGCAGGGAGAGGGCTGGTTGGTTGGCAGGGAGAGGGCTGGTTGGTAGGGAGAGGGCTGGTTGTTAGGGAGAGGTCTGGTTGGTAGGGAGAGGGCTGGTTTGTAGGGAGAGGACAGGTTGTTAGGGAGAGGGCTGGTTGGTAGGGAGAGGGCAGGTTGGTAGCGAGAGAGAGGGCTGGTTCTGTTGGCAGGGAGAGGGCTGGTTGGTAGGGAGAGGGCTGGTTGGTTGGCAGGGAGAGGGCTGGTTGGTTGGTAGGGAGAGGGCTGGTTGGTTGGCAGGGAGAGGGCTGGTTGGTTGGTAGGGAGAGGGTTGGTTGGTTGGCAGGGAGAGGATTGGTTGGTAGGGAGAGGGCTGGTTGGCAGGGAGAGGGTTGGTTGGTTGGCAGGGAGAGGGTTGGTTGGTTGGCAGGGAGAGGGCTGGTTAGTAGGGAGAGGGCTGGTTGGTGGGTGGAGGGCTGCTTGGTAGGGATATGGCTGGTTGGTAGGGAGAGGGCATGTTGGTAGGGAGAGGGCTGGTTGGTAGGGAGAGGGCTGGTTTGAAGGGAGAAGGCTGGTTGGTAGGGAGAGGGCATGTTGGTAGGGAGAGGGCTGGTTGGTAGGGAGAGGGCTGGTTTGAAGGGAGAGGGCTGGTTGGTAGGGAGAGGGCAGGTTGGTAGGGAGAGGGCTGGTTGGTTCGCAGAGAGAGGGCTGGTTCTGTTGGCAGGGAGAGGGCTGGTTGGTTGGCAGGGAGAGGGCTGGTTGGCAGGGAGAGGGCTGGTTGTTTGGCAGAGAGAGGGCTGATTCTGTTGGCAGGAAGAGGGCTGGTTGGTTGGCAGGGAGAGGGCTGGTTGGTTGGCAAGGAGAGGGCTGGTTGGTAGGGAGAGGGCTGGTTGGTAGGGAGAGGGCAGGTTGGTAGGGAGAGGGCTGGTTGGTAGGGAGAGGGCAGGTTGGTAGGGAGAGATAGGGCTGGTTCTGTTGGCAGGGAGAGGGCTGGTTGGTTGGCAGGGAGAGGGCTGGTTGGTAAGGAGAGGGCTGGTTGGCAGGGAGAGGGCTGGTTGATTGGCAGGGAGAGGGTTGGTAGGGAGAGGGCTGGTTGGCAGGGAGGGGGCTGGTTGGTAGGGAGAGGGCTGGTTGGTAGGGAGAGGGCTGGTTGGTAGGGAGAGGGCTGGTTAGTAGGGAGAGAGAGGGCTGGTTCTGATGGCAGGGAGAGGGCTGGTTGGTTGGCAGGGAGAGGGCTGGTTGGTTGGCAGGGAGAGGGCTGGTTGGTTGGCAGGGAGAGGGCTGGTTGGTTGGTAGGGAGAGGGTTGGTTGGTTGGTAGGGAGAGGGCTGGTTGGTTGGTAGGGAGAGGGCTGGTTGGTTGGTAGGGGGAGGGCTGGTTGGTTGGTAGGGAGAGGGTTGGTTGGTTGGTAGAGAGAGGGCTGGTTGGTTGGTACGGAGAGGGTGGTTGGTTGGTAGGGAGAGGGCTGGTTGGTTGGTAGGGAGAGGGCTGGTTGGCAGGGAGAGGGCAGGTTGGTAGGGAGAGGGCTGGTTGGTAGGGAGAGGGCTGGTTGGTAGGGAGAGGGCAGGTTGGTAGGGAGAGAGAGGGCTGGTTCTGTTGGCAGGGAGAGGGCTGGTTGGTTGGCAGGGAGAGGGCTGGTTGGTTTGCAGGGAGAGGGCTGGTTGGTTGGCAGGGAGAGGGCTGGTTGGTTGGTAGGGAGAGGGTTGGTTGGTTGGTAGGGAGAGGGCTGGTTGGTTGGTAGGGAGAGGGCTGGTTGGTTGGTAGGGAGAGGACTGGTTGGTAGGGAGAGGGCTGGTTGGTTGGCAGGGAGAGGGCTGGTTGGTTGGTAGGGAGAGGAATGGTTGGTTGGCAGGGAGAGGGTTGGTTGGTAGGGAGAGGGCTGGTTGGCAGGGAGAGGGTTGGTTGGTTGGCAGGGAGAGAGTTGGTTGGTTGGCAGGGAGAGGGCTGGTTGGTAGGGAGAGGGCTGGTTGGTGGGTGGAGGGCTGCTTGGTAGGGAGAGGGCTGGTTGGTAGGGAGAGGGCTGGTTTGAAGGGAGAGGGCTGGTTGGTAGGGAGAGGGCAGGTTGGTAGGGAGAGGGCTGGTTGGTTCGCAGAGAGAGGGCTGGTTCTGTTGGCAGGGAGAGGGCTGGTTGGTTGGCAGGGAGAGGGCTGGTTGGCAGGGAGAGGGCTGGTTGGTTGGCAGAGAGAGGGCTGATTCTGTTGGCAGGAAGAGGGCTGGTTGGTTGGAAGGGAGAGGGCTGGTTGGTTGGCAGGGAGAGGGCTGGTTGGTAGGGAGAGGGCTGGTTGGTAGGGAGATGGCTGGTTGGTAGGGAGAGGGCAGGTTGTTAGGGAGAGGGCTGGTTGGTAGGGAGAGGGCAGGTTGGTAGGGAGAGAGAGGGCTGGTTGGTTGGCAGGGAGAGGGCTGGTTGGTTGGTAGGGAGAGGGTTGGTTGGTTGGTAGGGAGAGGGCTGGTTGGTTGGTAGGGAGAGGGCTGGTTGGTTGGTAGGGGGAGGGCTGGTTGGTTGGTAGGGAGAGGGTTGGTTGGTTGGTAGAGAGAGGGCTGGTTGGTTGGTAGGGAGAGGGTGGTTGGTTGGTAGGGAGAGGGCTGGTTGGTTGGCAGGGAGAGGGCTGGTTGGTTGGCAGGGAGAGGGCTGGTTGGTTGGTAGGGAGAGGGCTGGTTGGTTGGCAGGGAGAGGGTTGGTTGGTTGGCAGGGAGAGGGCTGGTTGATTGGCAGAGAGAGGGCTGGTTGATTGGCAGAGAGAGGGCTGGTTGGTTGGTAGGGAGAGGGCTGATTGATTCCCTACACTAATAATAGAGAGGAGCACTCCGACCTGCAGCCCAGCTCTAACCCTGGGACCACATCACAGCTACTTCCCTACACTAATAACAAGGAGGAGCACTCTGACCTGCAGCCCAGCTCTGTCTACTTATTGACGGTGACTGTCTCACGGTGAGACTCATCTTGTCTACTAATTGATGGTGACTGTCTCACGGTGAGACTCATCTTGTCTACTTATTGATGGTGACTGTCTCACGGTGAGACTCATCTTGTCTACTTATTGATGGTGACTGTCTCACGGTGAGACTCATCTTGTCTACTAATTGATGGTGACTGTCTCACGGTGAGACTCATCTTGTCTACTAATTGATGGTGACTGTCTCACGGTGAGACTGATCTTGTATACTAATTGACGGTGACTGTCTCTCAGTGAGACTCATCTTGTCTACTAATTGACGGTGACTGTCTCTCAGTGAGACTCATCTTGTCTACTAATTGACGGTGACTGTCTCACGATGAGACTCAGCTTTTCTACTAATTGACAGAAGAACTCTAATTGTGACTAGTGACGTGTCTGTCGGTCTAACACGGTACCTAGTTTAGAGATGGCAGAGAAGCGGTAGAGCTGGAATCAAGATGTGGTCATTGAGATGCGCGTTTAAAGTGATATGGTCTGGACCGTCACAGAAATGGACTTTAAATGATCTGGACAGGACACATGTTAAACCATGTCTCACTAAGATTCTAAAATATTAATGGTATTTCCATCAATGCAGGATTGAGGCTTATTTTAAAAGTTATTTAATTATTCATATACATAAATAAAAGTTACCTAGAATTAGACTGAAATCACTCAGAGAATGATGTGTTATGAAGATGAAGGATAATGTACTGTATGTACGGAGGAGAATGGTAATGTATGTATGGTAATGGCTTGGTTCAGCTGCACCTGGACATAACATTCACCAGGCCTCTGAACATCAATAAACAGCCTTAACTCTGTCCTGAAGGAGAATAGTGTCCATACTGGTTCATGTCCTACCTTAACTCTGTCGTGAAGGAGACTAGTGTCCATACTGGTCCATGTCCTACCTTAACTCTGTCCTGATGGAGACGAGTGTCCATACTGGTCCATGTCCTACCTTAAATCTGTCCTGATGGAGACTAGTGTCCATACTGGTCCATGTCCTACCTTAACTCTGTCCTGAGGGAGACTAGTGTCCATGTCATACTGGTCCATGTCCTACCTTAACTCTGTCCTGAGGGAGACTAGTGTCCATACTGGTTCATGTCCTACCTTAACTCTGTCCTGAGGGAGACTAGTGTCCATGTCATACTGGTCCATGTCCTACCTTAACTCTGTCCTTACGGAGACTAGTGTCCATACTGGTTCATGTTCTACCTTAACTCTGTCCTGAGGGAGACTAGTGTCCATACTGGTTCATGTCCTACCTTAACTCTGTCCTGAGGGAGACTAGTGTCCATACTGGTTCATGTTCTACCTTAACTCTGTCCTGAGGGAGACTAGTGTCCATACTGGTCCATCTTCTACCTTAACTCTGTCCTGAGGGAGACTAGTGTCCATACTGGTTCATGTTCTACCTTAACTCTGTCCTGAGAGAGACTAGTGTCCATACTGGTCCATGTCCTACCTTAACTCTGTCCTGAGGGAGACTAGTGTCCATGTCATACTGGTTCATGTTCTACCTTAACTCTGTCATGAGGGAGACTAGTGTCCATACTGGTTCATGTTCTACCTTAACTCTGTCCTGAGGGAGACTAGTGTCCATACTGGTTCATGTCTTACCTTAACTCTGTCCTGATGGAGACTAGTGTCCATACTGGTCCATGTCCTACCTTAACTCTGTCCTGAGGGAGACTAGTGTCCATACTGGTTCATGTCCTACCTTAACTCTGTCCTGATGGAGACTAGTGTCCATACTGGTCCATGTCCTACCTTAACTCTGTCCTGAGGGAGACTAGTGTCCATACTGGTTCATGTTCTACCTTAACTCTGTCCTGAGGGAGACTAGTGTCCATGTCATACTGGTTGATGTACTACCTTAACTCTGCCCTGAGGGAGACTAGTGTCCATACTGGTTAATGTCCTACCTTAACTCTGTCCTGAGGGAGACTAGTGTCCATACTGGTCCATGTCCTACCTTAACTCTGTCCTGAGGGAGACTAGTGTCCATACTGGTCCATGTCCTACCTTAACTCTGTCCTGAGGGAGACTAGTGTCCATACTGGTTCATGTCCTACCTTAACTCTGTCCTGAGAGAGACTAGTGTCCATACTGGTTCATGTTCTACCTTAACTCTGTCCTGAGGGAGACTAGTGTCCATACTGGTCCATGTTCTACCTTAACTCTGTCCTGAGGGAGACTAGTGTCCATACTGGTTCATGTTCTACCTTAACTCTGTCCTGAGAGAGACTAGTGTCCATAGTCGTTCATGTCCTACCTTAACTCTGTCCTGATGGAGACTAGTGTCCATGTCATACTGGTTCATGTTCTACCTTAACTCTGTCCTGAGGGAGACTAGTGTCCATGTCATACTGGTTCATGTCCTACCTTAACTCTGTCCTGAGGGAGACTGTGTCCATACTGGTCCATGTTCTACCTTAACTCTGTCCTGAGGGAGACTAGTGTCCATACTGTTTCATGTCCTACCTTAACTCTGTCCTGAGAGAGACTAGTGTCCATACTGGTTCATTTCCTACCTTAACTCTGTCCTGAGGGAGACTAGTGTCCAAACTGGTTCATGTCCTACCTTAACTCTGTCCTGAGGGAGACTAGTGTCCATACTGGTTCATGTCCTACCTTAACTCGGTCGAAGGGAGACTAGTGTCCATGTCATACTGGTCCATGTCCTACCTTAACTCTGTCCTGAGGGAGACTAGTGTCCATACTGGTCCATGTCCTACCTTAACTCTGTCCTGATGGAGACTAGTGTCCATACTCGTTCATGTTCTACCTTAGCTCTGTCTTGAGGGAGACTAGTGTCCATGTCAAACTGGTTCATGTCCTACCTTAACTCTGTCCTGAGAGAGACTAGTGTCCATACTGGTTCATGTTCGACCTTAACTCTGTCCTGAGGGAGACTAGTGTCCATACTGGTCCATCTTCTACCTTAACTCTGTCCTGAGGGAGACTAGTGTCCATACTGGTTCATGTTCTACCTTAACTCTGTCCTGAGAGAGACTAGTGTCCATACTGGTCCATGTCCTACCTTAACTCTGTCCTGAGGGAGACTAGTGTCCATGTCATACTGGTTCATGTTCTACCTTAACTCTGTCCTGAGGGAGACTAGTGTCCATACTGGTTCATGTTCTACCTTAACTCTGTCCTGAGGGAGACAAGTGTCCATACTGGTTCATGTCTTACCTTAACTCTGTCCTGATGGAGACTAGTGTCCATACTGGTCCATGTCCTACCTTAACTCTGTCCTGAGGGAGACTAGTGTCCATGTCATACTGGTTCATGTTCTACCTTAACTCTGTCCTGAGGGAGACTAGTGTCCATACTGGTTCATGTTCTACCTTAACTCTGTCCTGAGGGAGACTAGTGTCCATGTCATACTGGTTGATGTACTACCTTAACTCTGCCCTGAGGGAGACTAGTGTCCATACTGGTTAATGTCCTACCTTAACTCTGTCCTGAGGGAGACTAGTGTCCTTACTGGTCCATGTCCTACCTTAACTCTGTCCTGAGGGAGACTAGTGTCCATACTGGTCCATGTCCTACCTTAACTCTGTCCTGAGGGAGACTAGTTTCCATACTGGTTCATGTCCTACCTTAACTCTGTCCTGAGAGAGACTAGTGTCCATACTGGTTCATGTTCTACCTTAACTCTGTCCTGAGGGAGACTAGTGTCCATACTGGTTTTTGTCCTACCTTAACTCTGTCCTGAGGGAGACTAGTGTCCATACTGGTTCATGTCCTACCTTAACTATGTCCTGAGGGAGATTAGTGTCCATGTCATACTGGTTCCTGTCCTACCTTAACTCTGTCCTGAGAGAGACTAGTGTCCATACTGGTCCATGTTCTACCTTAACTCTGTCCTGAGGGAGACTAGTGTCCATACTGGTTCATGTTCTACCTTAACTCTGTCCTGAGAGAGACTAGTGTCCATAGTCGTTCATGTCCTACCTTAACTCTGTCCTGATGGAGACTAGTGTCCATGTCATACTGGTTCATGTTCTACCTTAACTCTGTCCTGAGGGAGACTAGTGTCCATGTCATACTGGTTCATGTCCTACCTTAACTCTGTCCTGAGGGAGACTGTGTCCATACTGGTCCATGTTCTACCTTAACTCTGTCCTGAGGGAGACTAGTGTCCATACTGTTTCATGTCCTACCTTAACTCTGTCCTGAGAGAGACTAGTGTCCATACTGGTTCATTTCCTACCTTAACTCTGTCCTGAGGGAGACTAGTGTCCAAACTGGTTCATGTCCTACCTTAACTCTGTCCTGAGGGAGACTAGTGTCCATACTGGTTCATGTCCTACCTTAACTCGGTCGAAGGGAGACTAGTGTCCATGTCATACTGGTCCATGTCCTACCTTAACTCTGTCCTGAGGGAGACTAGTGTCCATACTGGTCCATGTCCTACCTTAACTCTGTCCTGATGGAGACTAGTGTCCATACTCGTTCATGTTCTACCTTAGCTCTGTCTTGAGGGAGACTAGTGTCCATGTCAAACTGGTTCATGTCCTACCTTAACTCTGTCCTGAGAGAGACTAGTGTCCATACTGGTTCATGTTCGACCTTAACTCTGTCCTGAGGGAGACTAGTGTCCATGTCATACTGGTTCATGTCCTACCTTAACTCTGTCCTGAGAGAGACTAGTGTCCATACTGGTTCATGTCCTACCTTCATTCTGTCCTGAGGGAGACTAGTGTCCATACTGGTTCATATCCTACCTTAACTCTGTCCTGTCCTGAGGGAGACTAGTGTCCATACTGGTTCATGCCCTACCTTAACTCTCTCCTGAGGGAGACTAGTGTCCATACTGGTCCATGTTCTACCTTAACTCTGTCCTGAGGGAGACTAGTGTCCATACTGGTTCATGTCCTACCTTAACTCTGTCCTGAGGGAGATTAGTGTCCATACTGGTTCATGTCCTACCTTAACTCTGTCCTGAAGGAGACTAGTGTCTATACTGGTTCATGTTCTACCTTAACTCTGTCCTGAGGGAGACTAGTGTCCATACTGGTTCATGTCCTACCTTAACTGTGTCCTGAGGGAGACTAGTGTCCATACTAGTTCATGTCCTACCTTAACTCTGTCCTGAGGGAGACTAGTGTCCATGTCATACTGGTCCATGTCCTACCTTAACTCTGTCCTTAGGGAGACTAGTGTCCATACTGGTTCATGTTCTACCTTAACTCTGTCCTGATTGAGACTAGTGTCCATACTGGTTCATGTCCTACCTTAACTCTGTCCTGAGGAAGACTAGTGTCCATACTGGTTCATGTTCTACCTTAACTCTGTCCTGAGGGAGACTAGTGTCCATACTGGTCCATCTTCTACCTTAACTCTGTCCTGAGGGAGACTAGTGTCCATACTGGTTCATGTTCTACCTTAACTCTGTCCTGAGAGAGACTAGTGTCCATACTGGTCCATGTCCTACCTTAACTCTGTCCTGAGGGAGACTAGTGTCCATGTCATACTGGTTCATGTTCTACCTTAACTCTGTCCTGAGGGAGACTAGTGTCCATACTGGTTCATGTTCTACCTTAACTCTGTCCTGAGGGAGACTAGTGTCCATACTGGTTCATGTCTTACCTTAACTCTGTCCTGATGGAGACTAGTGTCCATACTGGTCCATGTCCTACCTTAACTCTGTCCTGAGGGAGACTAGTGTCCATGTCATACTGGTTCATGTTCTACCTTAACTCTGTCCTGAGGGAGACTAGTGTCCATACTGGTTCATGTTCTACCTTAACTCTGTCCTGAGGGAGACTAGTGTCCATACTGGTTCATGTCTTACCTTAACTCTGTCCTGATGGAGACTAGTGTCCATACTGGTCCATGTCCTACCTTAACTTTGTCCTGAGGGAGACTAGTGTCCATACTGGTTCATGTTCTACCTTAACTCTGTCCTGAGGGAGACTAGTGTCCATGTCATACTGGTTGATGTACTACCTTAACTCTGCCCTGAGGCAGACTAGTGTCCATACTGGTTAATGTCCTACCTTAACTCTGTCCTGAGGGAGACTAGTGTCCTTACTGGTCCATGTCCTACCTTAACTCTGTCCTGAGGGAGACTAGTGTCCATACTGGTTCATGTTCTACCTTAACTCTGTCCTGAGGGAGACTAGTGTCCATGTCATACTGGTTGATGTACTACCTTAACTCTGCCCTGAGGGAGACTAGTGTCCATACTGGTTAATGTCCTACCTTAACTCTGTCCTGAGGGAGACTAGTGTCCTTACTGGTCCATGTCCTACCTTAACTCTGTCCTGAGGGAGACTAGTGTCCATACTGGTCCATGTCCTACCTTAACTCTGTCCTGAGGGAGACTAGTGTCCATACTGGTTCATGTCCTACCTTAACTCTGTCCTGAGAGAGACTAGTGTCCATACTGGTTCATGTTCTACCTTAACTCTGTCCTGAGGGAGACTAGTGTCCATACTGGTCCATGTTCTACCTTAACTCTGTCCTGAGGGAGACTAGTGTCCATACTGGTTCATGTTCTACCTTAACTCTGTCCTGAGAGAGACTAGTGTCCATAGTCGTTCATGTCCTACCTTAACTCTGTCCTGATGGAGACTAGTGTCCATGTCATACTGGTTCATGTTCTACCTTAACTCTGTCCTGAGGGAGACTAGTGTCCATGTCATACTGGTTCATGTCCTACCTTAACTCTGTCCTGAGGGAGACTGTGTCCATACTGGTCCATGTTCTACCTTAACTCTGTCCTGAGGGAGACTAGTGTCCATACTGTTTCATGTCCTACCTTAACTCTGTCCTGAGAGAGACTAGTGTCCATACTGGTTCATTTCCTACCTTAACTCTGTCCTGAGGGAGACTAGTGTCCAAACTGGTTCATGTCCTACCTTAACTCTGTCCTGAGGGAGACTAGTGTCCATACTGGTTCATGTCCTACCTTAACTCGGTCGAAGGGAGACTAGTGTCCATGTCATACTGGTCCATGTCCTACCTTAACTCTGTCCTGAGGGAGACTAGTGTCCATACTGGTCCATGTCCTACCTTAACTCTGTCCTGATGGAGACTAGTGTCCATACTCGTTCATGTTCTACCTTAGCTCTGTCTTGAGGGAGACTAGTGTCCATGTCAAACTGGTTCATGTCCTACCTTAACTCTGTCCTGAGAGAGACTAGTGTCCATACTGGTTCATGTTCGACCTTAACTCTGTCCTGAGGGAGACTAGTGTCCATACTGGTCCATCTTCTACCTTAACTCTGTCCTGAGGGAGACTAGTGTCCATACTGGTTCATGTTCTACCTTAACTCTGTCCTGAGAGAGACTAGTGTCCATACTGGTCCATGTCCTACCTTAACTCTGTCCTGAGGGAGACTAGTGTCCATGTCATACTGGTTCATGTTCTACCTTAACTCTGTCCTGAGGGAGACTAGTGTCCATACTGGTTCATGTTCTACCTTAACTCTGTCCTGAGGGAGACAAGTGTCCATACTGGTTCATGTCTTACCTTAACTCTGTCCTGATGGAGACTAGTGTCCATACTGGTCCATGTCCTACCTTAACTCTGTCCTGAGGGAGACTAGTGTCCATGTCATACTGGTTCATGTTCTACCTTAACTCTGTCCTGAGGGAGACTAGTGTCCATACTGGTTCATGTTCTACCTTAACTCTGTCCTGAGGGAGACTAGTGTCCATGTCATACTGGTTGATGTACTACCTTAACTCTGCCCTGAGGGAGACTAGTGTCCATACTGGTTAATGTCCTACCTTAACTCTGTCCTGAGGGAGACTAGTGTCCTTACTGGTCCATGTCCTACCTTAACTCTGTCCTGAGGGAGACTAGTGTCCATACTGGTCCATGTCCTACCTTAACTCTGTCCTGAGGGAGACTAGTTTCCATACTGGTTCATGTCCTACCTTAACTCTGTCCTGAGAGAGACTAGTGTCCATACTGGTTCATGTTCTACCTTAACTCTGTCCTGAGGGAGACTAGTGTCCATACTGGTTTTTGTCCTACCTTAACTCTGTCCTGAGGGAGACTAGTGTCCATACTGGTTCATGTCCTACCTTAACTATGTCCTGAGGGAGATTAGTGTCCATGTCATACTGGTTCCTGTCCTACCTTAACTCTGTCCTGAGAGAGACTAGTGTCCATACTGGTCCATGTTCTACCTTAACTCTGTCCTGAGGGAGACTAGTGTCCATACTGGTTCATGTTCTACCTTAACTCTGTCCTGATAGAGACTAGTGTCCATAGTCGTTCATGTCCTACCTTAACTCTGTCCTGATGGAGACTAGTGTCCATGTCATACTGGTTCATGTTCTACCTTAACTCTGTCCTGAGGGAGACTAGTGTCCATGTCATACTGGTTCATGTCCTACCTTAACTCTGTCCTGAGGGAGACTGTGTCCATACTGGTCCATGTTCTACCTTAACTCTGTCCTGAGGGAGACTAGTGTCCATACTGTTTCATGTCCTACCTTAACTCTGTCCTGAGAGAGACTAGTGTCCATACTGGTTCATTTCCTACCTTAACTCTGTCCTGAGGGAGACTAGTGTCCAAACTGGTTCATGTCCTACCTTAACTCTGTCCTGAGGGAGACTAGTGTCCATACTGGTTCATGTCCTACCTTAACTCGGTCGAAGGGAGACTAGTGTCCATGTCATACTGGTCCATGTCCTACCTTAACTCTGTCCTGAGGGAGACTAGTGTCCATACTGGTCCATGTCCTACCTTAACTCTGTCCTGATGGAGACTAGTGTCCATACTCGTTCATGTTCTACCTTAGCTCTGTCTTGAGGGAGACTAGTGTCCATGTCAAACTGGTTCATGTCCTACCTTAACTCTGTCCTGAGAGAGACTAGTGTCCATACTGGTTCATGTTCGACCTTAACTCTGTCCTGAGGGAGACTAGTGTCCATGTCATACTGGTTCATGTCCTACCTTAACTCTGTCCTGAGAGAGACTAGTGTCCATACTGGTTCATGTCCTACCTTCATTCTGTCCTGAGGGAGACTAGTGTCCATACTGGTTCATATCCTACCTTAACTCTGTCCTGTCCTGAGGGAGACTAGTGTCCATACTGGTTCATGCCCTACCTTAACTCTCTCCTGAGGGAGACTAGTGTCCATACTGGTCCATGTTCTACCTTAACTCTGTCCTGAGGGAGACTAGTGTCCATACTGGTTCATGTCCTACCTTAACTCTGTCCTGAGGGAGATTAGTGTCCATACTGGTTCATGTCCTACCTTAACTCTGTCCTGAAGGAGACTAGTGTCTATACTGGTTCATGTTCTACCTTAACTCTGTCCTGAGGGAGACTAGTGTCCATACTGGTTCATGTCCTACCTTAACTGTGTCCTGAGGGAGACTAGTGTCCATACTAGTTCATGTCCTACCTTAACTCTGTCCTGAGGGAGACTAGTGTCCATGTCATACTGGTCCATGTCCTACCTTAACTCTGTCCTTAGGGAGACTAGTGTCCATACTGGTTCATGTTCTACCTTAACTCTGTCCTGAGGGAGACTAGTGTCCATACTGGTTCATGTCTTACCTTAACTCTGTCCTGATGGAGACTAGTGTCCATACTGGTCCATGTCCTACCTTAACTCTGTCCTGAGGGAGACTAGTGTCCATGTCATACTGGTTCATGTTCTACCTTAACTCTGTCCTGAGGGAGACTAGTGTCCATACTGGTTCATGTTCTACCTTAACTCTGTCCTGAGGGAGACTAGTGTCCATACTGGTTCATGTCTTACCTTAACTCTGTCCTGATGGAGACTAGTGTCCATACTGGTCCATGTCCTACCTTAACTTTGTCCTGAGGGAGACTAGTGTCCATACTGGTTCATGTTCTACCTTAACTCTGTCCTGAGGGAGACTAGTGTCCATGTCATACTGGTTGATGTACTACCTTAACTCTGCCCTGAGGCAGACTAGTGTCCATACTGGTTAATGTCCTACCTTAACTCTGTCCTGAGGGAGACTAGTGTCCTTACTGGTCCATGTCCTACCTTAACTCTGTCCTGAGGGAGACTAGTGTCCATACTGGTCCATGTCATACCTTAACTCTGTCCTGAGGGAGACTAGTTTCCATACTGGTTCATGTCCTACCTTAACTCTGTCCTGAGAGAGACTAGTGTCCATACTGGTTCATGTTCTACCTTAACTCTGTCCTGAGGGAGACTAGTGTCCATACTGGTTTTTGTCCTACCTTAACTCTGTCCTGAGGGAGACTAGTGTCCATACTGGTTCATGTCCTACCTTATCTATGTCCTGAGGGAGATTAGTGTCCATGTCATACTGGTTCCTGTCCTACCTTAACTCTGTCCTGAGAGAGACTAGTGTCCATACTGGTCCATGTTCTACCTTAACTCTGTCCTGAGGGAGACTAGTGTCCATACTGGTTCATGTTCTACCTTAACTCTGTCCTGAGAGAGACTAGTGTCCATAGTCGTTCATGTCCTACCTTAACTCTGTCCTGATGGAGACTAGTGTCCATGTCATACTGGTTCATGTTCTACCTTAACTCTGTCCTGAGGGAGACTAGTGTCCATACTGGTTCCTGTCATACCTTAACTCTGTCCTGAGGGAGACTAGTGTCCATACTGGTTCATGTCCTACCTTAACTCTGTCCTGAGGGAGACTAGTGTCCATGTCATACTGGTTCATGTCCTACCTTAACTCTGTCCTGAGGGAGACTGTGTCCATAATGGTCCATGTTCTACCTTAACTCTGTCCTGAGGGAGACTAGTGTCCATACTGTTTCATGTCCTACATTAACTCTGTCCTGAGAGAGACTAGTGTCCATACTGGTTCATTTCCTGTCTTAACTCTGTCCTGAGGGAGACTAGTGTCCATGTCATACTGGTCCATGTCCTACCTTAACTCTGTCCTGAGGGAGACTAGTGTCCATACTGGTTCATGTCCTACCTTAACTCTGTCCTGAGGGAGACTAGTGTCCATGTCATACTGGTCCATGTCATACCTTAACTCTGTCCTTACGGAGACTAGTGTCCATACTGGTTCATGTTCTACCTTAACTCTGTCCTGAGGGAGACTAGTGTCCATACTGGTTCATGTCCTACCTTAACTCTGTCCTGAGGGAGACTAGTGTCCATACTGGTTCATGTTCTACCTTAACTCTGTCCTGAGGGAGACTAGTGTCCATACTGGTCCATCTTCTACCTTAACTCTGTCCTGAGGGAGACTAGTGTCAATACTGGTTCATGATCTACCTTAACTCTGTCCTCAGAGAGACTAGTGTCCATACTGGTCCATGTCCTACCTTAACTCTGTCCTGAGGGAGACTAGTGTCCATGTCATACTGGTTCATGTTCTACCTTAACTCTGTCATGAGGGAGACTAGTGTCCATACTGGTTCATGTTCTACCTTAACTCTGTCCTGAGGGAGACTAGTGTCCATACTGGTTCATGTCTTACCTTAACTCTGTCCTGATGGAGACTAGTGTCCATACTGGTCCATGTCCTACCTTAACTCTGTCCTGAGGGAGACTAGTGTCCATACTGGTTCATGTCCTACCTTAACTCTGTCCTGATGGAGACTAGTGTCCATACTGGTCCATGTCCTACCTTAACTCTGTCCTGAGGGAGACTAGTGTCCATACTGGTTCATGTTCTACCTTAACTCTGTCCTGAGGGAGACTAGTGTCCATGTCATACTGGTTGATGTACTACCTTAACTCTGCCCTGAGGGAGACTAGTGTCCATACTGGTTAATGTCCTACCTTAACTCTGTCCTGAGGGAGACTAGTGTCCTTACTGGTCCATGTCCTACCTTAACTCTGTCCTGAGGGAGACTAGTGTCCATACTGGTCCATGTCCTACCTTAACTCTGTCCTGAGGGAGACTAGTTTCCATACTGGTTCATGTCCTACCTTAACTCTGTCCTGAGAGAGAGTAGTGTCCATACTGGTTCATGTTCTACCTTAACTCTGTCCTGAGGGAGACTAGTGTCCATACTGGTTTTTGTCCTACCTTAACTCTGTCCTGAGGGAGACTAGTGTCCATACTGGTTCATGTCCTACCTTAACTATGTCCTGAGGGAGATTAGTGTCCATGTCATACTGGTTCCTGTCCTACCTTAACTCTGTCCTGAGAGAGACTAGTGTCCATACTGGTCCATGTTCTACCTTAACTCTGTCCTGAGGGAGACTAGTGGCCATACTGGTTCATGTTCTACCTTAACTCTGTCCTGAGAGAGACTAGTGTCCATAGTCGTTCATGTCCTACCTTAACTCTGTCCTGATGGAGACTAGTGTCCATGTCATACTGGTTCATGTTCTACCTTAACTCTGTCCTGAGGGAGACTAGTGTCCATGTCATACTGGTTCATGTCCTACCTTAACTCTGTCCTGAGGGAGACTGTGTCCATACTGGTCCATGTTCTACCTTAACTCTGTCCTGAGGGAGACTAGTGTCCATACTGTTTCATGTCCTACCTTAACTCTGTCCTGAGAGAGACTAGTGTCCATACTGGTTCATTTCCTACCTTAACTCTGTCCTGAGGGAGACTAGTGTCCAAACTGGTTCATGTCCTACCTTAACTCTGTCCTGAGGGAGACTAGTGTCCATACTGGTTCATGTCCTACCTTAACTCGGTCGAAGGGAGACTAGTGTCCATGTCATACTGGTCCATGTCCTACCTTAACTCTGTCCTGAGGGAGACTAGTGTCCATACTGGTCCATGTCCTACCTTAACTCTGTCCTGAGGGAGACTAGTGTCCATACTCGTTCATGTTCTACCTTAGCTCTGTCTTGAGGGAGACTAGTGTCCATGTCAAACTAGTTCATGTCCTACCTTAACTCTGTCCTGAGAGAGACTAGTGTCCATACTGGTTCATGTTCGACCTTAACTCTGTCCTGAGGGAGACTAGTGTCCATGTCATACTGGTTCATGTCCTACCTTAACTCTGTCCTGAGAGAGACTAGTGTCCATACTGGTTCATGTCCTACCTTAATTCTGTCCTGAGGGAGACTAGTGTCCATACTGGTTCATATCCTACCTTAACTCTGTCCTGTCCTGAGGGAGACTAGTGTCCATACTGGTTCATGCCTTACCTTAACTCTCTCCTGAGGGAGACTAGTGTCCATACTGGTCCATGTTCTACCTTAACTCTGTCCTGAGGGAGACTAGTGTCCATACTGGTTCATGTCCTACCTTAACTCTGTCCTGAGGGAGATTAGTGTCCATACTGGTTCATGTCCTACCTTAACTCTGTCCTGAAGGAGACTAGTGTCTATACTGGTTCATGTTCTACCTTAACTCTGTCCTGAGGGAGACTAGTGTCCATACTGGTTCATGTCCTACCTTAACTGTGTCCTGAGGGAGACTAGTGTCCATACTAGTTCAAGTCCTACCTTAACTCTGTCCTGAGGGAGACTAGTGTCCATGTCATACTGGTCCATGTCCTACCTTATCTCTGTCCTTACGGAGACTAGTGTCCATACTGGTTCATGTTCTACCTTAACTCTGTCCTGAGGGAGACTAGTGTCCATACTGGTTCATGTCCTACCTTAACTCTGTCCTGAGGAAGACTTGTGTCCATACTGGTTCATGTTCTACCTTAACTCTGTCCTGAGGGAGACTAGTGTCCATACTGGTCCATCTTCTACCTTAACTCTGTCCTGAGGGAGACTAGTGTCCATACTGGTTCATGTTCTACCTTAACTCTGTCCTGAGAGAGACTAGTGTCCATACTGGTCCATGTCCTACCTTAACTCTGTCCTGAGGGAGACTAGTGTCCATGTCATACTGGTTCATGTTCTACCTTAACTCTGTCCTGAGGGAGACTAGTGTCCATACTGGTTCATGTTCTACCTTAACTCTGTCCTGAGGGAGACTAGTGTCCATACTGGTTCATGTCTTACCTTAACTCTGTCCTGATGGAGACTAGTGTCCATACTGGTCCATGTCCTACCTTAACTCTGTCCTGAGGGAGACTAGTGTCCATGTCATACTGGTTCATGTTCTACCTTAACTCTGTCCTGAGGGAGACTAGTGTCCATACTGGTTCATGTTCTACCTTAACTCTGTCCTGAGGGAGACTAGTGTCCATACTGGTTCATGTCTTACCTTAACTCTGTCCTGATGGAGACTAGTGTCCATACTGGTCCATGTCCTACCTTAACTCTGTCCTGAGGGAGACTAGTGTCCATACTGGTTCATGTTCTACCTTAACTTTGTCCTGAGGGAGACTAGTGTCCATGTCATACTGGTTGATGTACTACCTTAACTCTGCCCTGAGGCAGACTAGTGTCCATACTGGTTAATGTCCTACCTTAACTCTGTCCTGAGGGAGACTAGTGTCCTTACTGGTCCATGTCCTACCTTAACTCTGTCCTGAGGGAGACTAGTGTCCATACTGGTTTTTGTCCTACCTTAACTCTGTCCTGAGGGAGACTAGTGTCCATACTGTTTCATGTCCTACCTTAACTCTGTCCTGAGAGAGACTAGTGTCCATACTGGTTCATGTTCTACCTTAACTCTGTCCTGAGGGAGACTAGTGTCCATACTGGTTTTTGTCCTACCTTAACTCTGTCCTGAGGGAGACTAGTGTCCATACTGGTTCATGTCCTACCTTAACTATGTCCTGAGGGAGATTAGTGTCCATGTCATACTGGTTCCTGTCCTACCTTAACTATATCCTGAGAGAGACTAGTGTCCATACTGGTCCATGTTCTACCTTAACTCTGTCCTGAGGGAGACTAGTGTCCATACTGGTTCATGTTCTACCTTAACTCTGTCCTGAGAGAGACTATTGTCCATAGTCGTTCATGTCCTACCTTAACTCTGTCCTGATGGAGACTAGTGTCCATGTCATACTGGTTCATGTTCTACCTTAACTCTGTCCTGAGGGAGACTAGTGTCCATACTGGTTCCTGTCATACCTTAACTCTGTCCTGAGGGAGACTAGTGTCCATACTGGTTCATGTCCTACCTTAACTCTGTCCTGAGGGAGACTAGTGTCCATACTGGTTCATGTTCTACCTTATCTCTGTCCAGAGGGAGACTAGTGTCCATACTGGTTCATGTCCTACCTTAACTCTGTCCTGATGGAGACTAGTGTCCATACTGGTCCATGTCCTACCTTAACGATGTCCTGAGGGAGACTAGTGTCCATACTGGTCAATGTCCTACCTTAACTCTGTCCTGAGAGAGACTAATGTCCATACTGGTTAATGTCCTGCCTTAACTCTGTCCTGAGAGAGACTAGTGTCCATACTGGTTCATGTTCTACCTTAACTCTGTCCTGAGGGAGACTAGTGTCCATACTGGTTCCTGTCATACCTTAACTCTGTCCTGAGGGAGACTAGTGTCCATACTGGTTCATGTCCTACCTTAACTCTGTTCTGAGGGAGACTAGTGTCCATGTCATACTGGTTCATGTCCTACCTTAACTCTGTCCTGAGGGAGACTGTGTCCATACTGGTCCATGTTCTACCTTAACTCTGTCCTGAGGGAGACTAGTGTCCATACTGTTTCATGTCCTACCTTAACTCTGTCCTGAGAGAGACTAGTGTCCATACTGGTTCATTTCCTACATTAACTCTGTCCTGAGGGAGACTAGTGTCCATACTGTTTCATGTCCTACCTTAACTCTTTCCTGAGGGAGACTAGTGTCCATACTGGTTCATGTCCTACCTTAACTCGGTCGAAGGGAGACTAGTGTCCATGTCATACTGGTCCATGTCCTACCTTAACTCTGTCCTGAGGGAGACTAGTGTCCATACTGGTCCATGTCCTACCTTAACTCTGTCCTGAGGGAGACTAGTGTCCATACTCGTTCATGTTCTACCTTAGCTCTGTCCTGAGGGAGACTAGTGTCCATGTCAAACTGGTTCATGTCCTACCTTAACTCTGTCCTGAGAGAGACTAGTGTCCATACTGGTTCATGTTCGACCTTAACTCTGTCCTGAGGGAGACTAGTTTCCATGTCATACTGGTTCATGTCCTACCTTAACTCTGTCCTGAGAGAGACTAGTGTCCATACTGGTTCATGTCCTACCTTAACTCTGTCCTGAGGGAGACTAGTGTCCATACTGGTCGATGTCCTACCTTAATTCTGTCCTGAGGGAGACTAGTGTCCATACTGGTTCATATCCTACCTTAACTCTGTCCTGTCCTGAGGGAGACTAGTGTCCATACTGGTTCATGCCCTACCTTAACTCTCTCCTGAGGGAGACTAGTGTCCATACTGGTCCATGTTCTACCTTAACTCTGTCCTGAGGGAGACTAGTGTCCATACTGGTTCATGTCCTACCTTAACTCTGTCCTGAGGGAGACTAGTGTCCATACTGGTTCATGTCCTACCTTAACTCTGTCCTGAAGGAGACTAGTGTCCATACCGGTTCATGTCCTACCTTAACTCGGTCGAAGGGAGACTAGTGTCTATGTCATACTGGTCCATGTCCTACCTTAACTCTGTCCTGAGGGAGACTAGTGTCCATACTGGTTCATGTCCTACCTTAACTCTGTCCTGAGGGAGACTAGTGTCCATACTGGTTCATGTTCTACCTTATCTCTGTCCAGAGGGAGACTAGTGTCCATACTGGTTCATGTCCTACCTTAACTCTGTCCTGATGGAGACTAGTGTCCATACTGGTCCATGTCCTACCTTAACGATGTCCTGAGGGAGACTAGTGTCCATACTGGTCAATGTCCTACCTTAACTCTGTCCTGAGAGAGACTAGTGTCCATACTGGTTAATGTCCTGCCTTAACTCTGTCCTGAGAGAGACTAGTGTCCATACTGGTTCATGTTCTAACTTAACTCTGTCCTGAGGGAGACTAGTGTCCATACTGGTTTATGTCCTACCTTAACTCTGTCCTGAGGGAGACTAGTGTCCATCCTGGTTCATGTCCTACCTTAACTCTGTCCTGAGGGAGACTAGTGTCCATGTCATACAGGTTGATGTTCTACCTTAACTCTGCCCTGAGAGAGACTAGTGTCCATACTGGTTAATGTCCTACCTTAACTCTGTCCTGAGGGAGACTAGTGTCCTTACTGGTCCATGTCCTACCTTAACTCTGTCCTGAGGGAGACTAGTGTCCATACTGGTCCATGTCCTACCTTAACTCTGTCCTGAGGGAGACTAGTTTCCATACTGGTTCATGTCCTACCTTAACTCTGTCCTGAGAGAGACTAGTGTCCATACTGGTTCATGTTCTACCTTAACTCTGTCCTGAGGGAGACTAGTGTCCATACTGGTTTTTGTCTTACCTTAACTCTGTCCTGAGGGAGACTAGTGTCCATACTGGTTCATGTCCTACCTTAATTCTGTCCTGAGGGAGACTAGTGTCCATACTGGTTCATATCCTACCTTAACTCTGTCCTGTCCTGAGGGAGACTAGTGTTCATACTGGTTCATGCCCTACCTTAACTCTCTCCTGAGGGAGACTAGTGTCCATACTGGTCCTTGTTCTACCTTAACTCTGTCCTGAGGGAGACTAGTGTCCATACTGGTTCATGTCCTACCTTAACTCTGTCCTGAGGGAGACTAGTGTCCATACTGGTTCATGTCCTACCTTAACTCTGTCCTGAAGGAGACTAGTGTCCATACCGGTTCATGTCCTACCTTAACTCGGTCGAAGGGAGACTAGTGTCTATGTCATACTGGTCCATGTCCTACCTTAACTCTGTCCTGAGGGAGACTAGTGTCCATACTCGTTCATGTTCTACCTTAACTCTGTCCTGAGGGAGACTACTGTCCATACTGGTTCATGTTCTACCTTATCTCTGTCCTGAGGGAGACTAGTGTCCATACTGGTTCATGTCCTACCTTAACTCTGTCCTGATGGAGACTAGTGTCCATACTGGTCCATGTCCTACCTTAACGATGTCCTGAGGGAGACTAGTGTCCATACTGGTCCATGTCCTACCTTAACTCTGTCCTGAGAGAGACTAGTGTCCATACTGGTTAATGTCCTGCCTTAACTCTGTCCTGAGAGAGACTAGTGTCCATACTGGTTCATGTTCTACCTTAACTCTGTCCTGAGGGAGACTAGTGTCCACACTGGTTTATGTCCTACCTTAACTCTGTCCTGAGGGAGACTAGTGTCCATACTGGTTCATGTCCTACCTTAACTCTGTCCTGAGGGAGACTAGTGTCCATGTCATACTGGTTGATGTTCTACCTTAACTCTGCCCTGAGAGAGACTAGTGTCCATACTGGTTAATGTCCTACCTTAACTCTGTCCTGAGGGAGACTAGTGTCCTTACTGGTCCATGTCCTACCTTAACTCTGTCCTGAGGGAGACTAGTGTCCATACTGGTCCATGTCCTACCTTAACTCTGTCCTGAGGGAGACTAGTTTCCATACTGGTTCATGTCCTACCTTAACTCTGTCCTGAGAGAGACTAGTGTCCATACTGGTTCATGTTCTACCTTAACTCTGTCCTGAGGGAGACTAGTGTCCATACTGGTTTTTGTCCTACCTTAACTCTGTCCTGAGGGAGACTAGTGTCCATACTGGTTCATGTCCTACCTTAACTATGTCCTGAGGGAGATTAGTGTCCATGTCATACTGGTTCCTGTCCTACCTTAACTCTGTCCTGAGAGAGATTAATTTCCATACTGGTCCATGTTCTACCTTAACTCTGTCCTGAGGGAGACTAGTGTCCATACTGGTTCATGTTCTACCTTAACTCTGTCCTAAGGGAGACTAGTGTCTGTGTCATACTGGTTCATGTCCTACCTTAACTCTGTCCTGGGGGAGACTAGTGTCCATACTGGTTCATGTTCTACCTTAACTCTGTCCTGAGGGAGACTAGTGTCCATGTCATACTGGTTCATGTCCTACCTTAACTCTGTCCTGAGAGAGACTAGTGTCCATAGTCGTTCATGTCCTACCTTAACTCTGTCCTGATGGAGACTAGTGTCCATGTCATACTGGTTCATGTTCTACCTTAACTCTGTCCTGAGGGAGACTAGTGTCCATACTGGTTCATGTCCTACCTTAACTCTGTCCTGAGGTAGACTAGTGTCCATGTCATACTGGTTCACGTCCTACCTTAACTCTGTCCTGAGGGAGACTAGTGTCCATACTGGTCCATGTTCTACCTTAACTCTGTCCTGAGGGAGACTAGTGTCCATACTGTTTCATGTCCTACCTTAACTCTGTCCTGAGGGAGACTAGTGTCCATACTGGTCCATGTCCTACCTTAACTCTGTCCTGAGAGAGACTAGTGTCCATACTGGTTAATGTCCTGCCTTAACTCTGTCCTGAGAGAGACTAGTGTCCATACTGGTTCATGTTCTACCTTAACTCTGTCCTGAGGGAGACTAGTGTCCACACTGGTTTATGTCCTACCTTAACTCTGTCCTGAGGGAGACTAGTGTCCATACTGGTTCATGTCCTACCTTAACTCTGTCCTGAGGGAGACTAGTGTCCATGTCATACTGGTTGATGTTCTACCTTAACTCTGCCCTGAGAGAGACTAGTGTCCATACTGGTTAATGTCCTACCTTAACTCTGTCCTGAGGGAGACTAGTGTCCTTACTGGTCCATGTCCTACCTTAACTCTGTCCTGAGGGAGACTAGTGTCCATACTGGTCCATGTCCTACCTTAACTCTGTCCTGAGGGAGACTAGTTTCCATACTGGTTCATGTCCTACCTTAACTCTGTCCTGAGAGAGACTAGTGTCCATACTGGTTCATGTTCTACCTTAACTCTGTCCTGAGGGAGACTAGTGTCCATACTGGTTTTTGTCCTACCTTAACTCTGTCCTGAGGGAGACTAGTGTCCATACTGGTTCATGTCCTACCTTAACTATGTCCTGAGGGAGATTAGTGTCCATGTCATACTGGTTCCTGTCCTACCTTAACTCTGTCCTGAGAGAGATTAATTTCCATACTGGTCCATGTTCTACCTTAACTCTGTCCTGAGGGAGACTAGTGTCCATACTGGTTCATGTTCTACCTTAACTCTGTCCTAAGGGAGACTAGTGTCTGTGTCATACTGGTTCATGTCCTACCTTAACTCTGTCCTGGGGGAGACTAGTGTCCATACTGGTTCATGTTCTACCTTAACTCTGTCCTGAGGGAGACTAGTGTCCATGTCATACTGGTTCATGTCCTACCTTAACTCTGTCCTGAGAGAGACTAGTGTCCATAGTCGTTCATGTCCTACCTTAACTCTGTCCTGATGGAGACTAGTGTCCATGTCATACTGGTTCATGTTCTACCTTAACTCTGTCCTGAGGGAGACTAGTGTCCATACTGGTTCATGTCCTACCTTAACTCTGTCCTGAGGTAGACTAGTGTCCATGTCATACTGGTTCACGTCCTACCTTAACTCTGTCCTGAGGGAGACTAGTGTCCATACTGGTCCATGTTCTACCTTAACTCTGTCCTGAGGGAGACTAGTGTCCATACTGTTTCATGTCCTACCTTAACTCTGTCCTGAGGGAGACTAGTGTCCATACTGGTTCATGTCCTACCTTAACTCTGTCCTGAGGGAGACTAGTGTCCATACTGGTTCATGTCCTACCTTAACTCTGTCCTGAGGGAGACTAGTGTCCATACTGGTTCATGTCCTACCTTAACTCGGTCGAAGGGAGACTAGTGTCCATGTCATACTGGTCCAAGTCCTACCTTAACACTGTCCTGAGGGAGACTAGTGTCCATACTGGTTCATGTCCTACCTTAACTCTGTCCTGAGGGAGACTAGTGTCCATGTCATACTGGTTCATCTCCATCCTTAACTCTGTCCTGAGAGACACTAGTGTCCATACTGGTTAATGTCCTACCTTAACTCTGTCCTGAGGGAGACTAGTGTCCATGTCATACTGGTTCATGTTCTACCTTAACTCTGTCCTGAGGGAGACTAGTGTCCATACTGGTCCATGTCCTACCTTAACTCTGTCCTGAGGGAGACTAGTGCCCATACTGGTTCATGTTCTACCTTAACTCTGTCCTGAGGGAGACTAGTGTCCATGTCAAACTGGTTCATGTCCTACCTTAACTCTGTCCTGAGAGAGACTAGTGTCCATACTGGTTCATGTTCGACCTTAACTCTGTCCTGAGGGAGACTAGTGTCCATGTCATACTGGTTCATGTCCTACCTTAACTCTGTCCTGAGAGAGACTAGTGTCCATACTGGTTCATGTCCTACCTTAACTCTGTCCTGAGGGAGACTAGTGTCCATACTGGTCCATGTCCTACCTTAATTCTGTCCTGAGGGAGACTAGTGTCCATACTGGTTCATATCCTACCTTAAATCTGTCCTGTCCTGAGGGAGACTAGTGTCCATACTGGTTCATTCCCTACCTTAACTCTGTCCTGAGGGAGACTAGTGTCCATACTGGTCCATGTTCTACCTTAACTCTGTCCTGAGGGAGACTAGTGTCCATACTGGTTCATGTCCTACCTTAACTCTGTCCTGAGGGAGACTAGTGTCCATACTGGTTCATGTCCTACCTTAACTCTGTCCTGAAGGAGACTAGTGTCCATACTGGTTCATGTCCTACCTTAACTCGGCCGAAGGGAGACTAGTGTCTATGTCATACTGGTCCATGTCCTACCTTAACTCTGTCCTGAGGGAGACTAGTGTCCATACTGGTTCATGTTCTACCTTAACTCTGTCCTGAGGGAGACTAGTGTCCATACTGGTCTATGTCCTACCTTAACGATGTCCTGAGGGAGACTAGTGTCCATACTGGTCCATGTCCTACCTTAACTCTGTCCTGAGAGAGACTAGTGTCCATACTGGTTAATGTCCTGCCTTAACTCTGTCCTGAGAGAGACTAGTGTCCATACTGGTTCATGTTCTACCTTAACTCTGTCCTGAGGGAGACTAGTGTCCATACTGGTTTATGTCCTACCTTAACTCTGTCCTGAGGGAGACTAGTGTCCATACTGGTTCATGTCCTACCTTAACTCTGTCCTGAGGGAGACTAGTGTCCATGTCATACTGGTTCCTGTCCTACCTTAAATCTGTCTTGAGAGAGACTAGTGTCCATACTGCTCCATGTTCTACCTTAACTCTGTCCTGAGGGAGACTAGTGTCCATACTGGTTCATGTCCTACCTTAACTCTGTCCTGAGGGAGACTAGTGTTCATGTCATACTGGTCCATGTCCTACCTTAACTCTGCCCTGAGGGAGACTAGTGTCCATACTGGTTCATGTCCTACCTTAACTCTGTCCTGAGGGAGACTAGTGTCCATACTGGTTCATGTCCTACCTTAACTCTGTCCTGAGGGTGACTAGTGTCCATACTGGTTCATGTCCTACCTTAACTCTGTCCTGAGGGAGACTAGTGTCCATTTCATACTGGTCCATGTTCTACCTTCACTCTGTCCTGAGGGAGACTAGTGTCCATACTGGTTCATGTCCTACCTTAACTCTGTCCTGAGGGTGACTAGTGTCCATACTGGTTCATGTCCTACCTTAACTCTGCCCTGAGGGAGACTAGTGTCCATACTGGTTCATGTCCTACCTTAACTCTGTCCTGAGGGAGACTAGTGTCCATGTCATACTGGTTCATGTCCTACCTTAACTCTGTGTTGAGGGATACTAGTGTCCATACTGGTTCATGTCCTACCTTAACTCTGCCCTGAGGGAGACTAGTGTCCATACTGGTTCACGTTCTACTTTCATAATCACAAGTTCAATAGAGTTCAAAACCTTTTGCTGTCATTATCAGTTGTAGTTGTTCCAGACATTATCAGTTCTAGTTGTGCCAGTCATTATCAGTTCTAGTTGTTCCAGACATTATCAGTTGTAGTTGTTCCAGACATTATCAGTTCTAGTTGTTCCAGACATTATCAGTTCTAGTTGCTCCAGTCATTATCAGTTCTAGTTGCTCCAGATATTATCAGTTCTAGTTGCTCCAGTCATTATCAGTTGTAGTTGCTCCAGTCATTATCAGTTCTAGTTGTTCCAGACATTATCAGTTCTAGTTGCCTCAGTCATTATCAGTTCTAGTTGCTCCAGTCATTATCAGTTCTAGTTGCTCCAGTCATTATCATTTCTAGTTGCGCCAGTCATTATCAGTTCTAGTTGCTCCAGTCATTATCAGTTCTAGTTGCTCCAGTCATTATCAGTTCTAGTTGCTCCAGACATTATCAGTTCTAGTTGTGCCAGTCATTATCAGTTCTAGTTGCTCCAGTCATTATCAGTTCTAGTTGTGCCAGTCATTATCAGTTCTAGTTGCTCCAGTCATTATCAGTTCTAGTTGCTCCAGACATTATCAGTTCTAGTTGTGCCAGTCATTATCAGTTCTAGTTGCTCCAGTCATTATCAGTTCTAGCTGCTCCAGTCATTATCAGTTCTATTTTTTATCAAGTCAATATTTAATGAAAAAACAAACACAAAAACAAACAATTTAATTGGAATGTTATTATGGTAATATTATGAATCTGATCAGACATAAAATTCTGTCATAAAAAACATTATAATGTTTGGCAAAATTAATAGTATTATAAACAGTGATATAAACAGCAAACATTATCTATGAGGAGGAGGGATACCTGGTCACCCGCTGAAGACAATATGGTAGACAGTAGTTTCTATGAGGAGGAGGGATACCTGGTCACCTGGTCACCTGCTGAAGACAATATGCTAGACAGTAGTTTCTATGTAGGAGGAGGGGTACCTGGTCACCTGCTGAAGACAATATCGTAGACAGTAGTTTCTATGAGGAGGAGAGGTACCTGGTCACCTGGTCACCTGCTGAAGACAATATGCTAGACAGTAGTTTCTATGTAGGAGGAGGGATACCTGGTCACCTGCTGAAGACAATATGCTAGACAGTAGTTTCTATGGGGAGGAGGGGTACCTGGTCACCTGGTCACCTGCTGAAGACAATATGCTAGACAGTAGTTTCTATGAGGAGGAGGGGTACCTGGTCACCTGCTGAAGACAATATGCTAGACAGTAGTTTCTATGTAGGAGGAGGGGTACCTGGTCACCTGGTGAAGACAATATGCTAGATAGTAGTTTCTATGTAGGAGGAGGGGTACCTGGTCACCTGCTGAAGACAATATGCTAGACAGTAGTTTCTATAAGGAGGAGGGGTACCTGGTCACCTGCTGAAGACAATATGATAGACAGTAGTTTCTATGAGGAGGAGGGATACCTGGTCATCTGGTCACCTGCTGAAGACAATATGCTAGACAGTAGTTTTTATGGGGAGGAGGGATACCTGGTCACCTGCTTAAGACAATATGCTAGACAGTAGTTTCTATCAAGAGGAGGGGTACCTGGCCACCTGCTGAAGACAATATGCTAGACAGTAGTTTCTAACAGGAGGAGGGGTACCTGGTCACCTGCTGAAGACAATATGCTAGACAGTAGTTTCTATGAGGAGGAGAGGTACCTGGTCACCTGGTCACCTGCTGAAGACAATATGCTAGACAGTAGTTTCTATGTAGGAGGAGGGATACCTGGTCACCTGCTGAAGACAATATGCTAGACAGTAGTTTCTATGGGGAGGAGGGGTACCTGGTCACCTGGTCACCTGCTGAAGACAATATGCTAGACAGTAGTTTCTATGAGGAGGAGGGGTACCTGGTCACCTGCTGAAGACAATATGCTAGACAGTAGTTTCTATGTAGGAGGAGGGGTACCTGGTCACCTGGTGAAGACAATATGCTAGATAGTAGTTTCTATGTAGGAGGAGGGGTACCTGGTCACCTGCTGAAGACAATATGCTAGACAGTAGTTTCTATGAGGAGGAGGGGTACCTGGTCACCTGATGAAGACAATATGCTAGACAGTAGTTTCTATGAGGAGGAGGGATACCTGGTCACCTGGTCACCTGCTGAAGACAATATGCTAGACAGTAGTTTTTATGGGGAGGAGGGATACCTGGTCACCTGCTTAAGACAATATGCTAGACAGTAGTTTCTATCAGGAGGAGGGGTACCTGGTCACCTGCTGAAGACAATATGCTAGACAGTAGTTTCTATGAGGAGGAGGGGTACCTGGTCACCCCCTGAAGACAATATGCTAGACAGTAGTTTCTATGTAGGAGGAGGGGTACCTGGTCACCTGGTCACCTGCTGAAGACAATATGCTAGACAGTAGTTTCTATGAGGAGGAGGGAAACCTGGTCACCTGGTCACCTGCTGAAGACAATATGCTAGACAGTAGTTTCTATGTAGCAGGAGAGATACCTGGTCACCTGCTGAAGACAATATGCTAGACAGTAGTTTCTATGAGGAGGAGGGGTACCTGTTCACCTGGTCACCTGCTGAAGACAATATGCTAGACAGTAGTTTATATGAGGAGGAGGGGTACCTGGTCACCTGCTGAAGACAATATGCTAGACAGTAGTTTCTATGTAGGAGGAGGGGTACCTGGTCACCTGCTGAAGACAATATGCTAGACAGTAGTTTATATGAGGAGGAGGGGTACCTGGCCACCTGGTCACCTGCTGAAGACAATATGCTAGACAGTAGTTTCTATGTAGGAGGAGGGGTACCTGGTCACCTGCTGAAGACAATATGCTAGACAGTAGTTTCTATGAGGAGGAGGGGTACCTGGTCACCTGGTCACCTGCTGAAGACAATATGCTAGATTGTTGTTTCTATGAGGAGGAGGGATACCTGGTCACCTGCTGAAGACAATATGCTAGACAGTAGTTTTTATGTAGGAGGAGGGATACCTGGTCACCTGGTCACCCGCTGAAGACAATATGCTAGACAGAAGTTTCTATGTAAGAGGAGGGATACCTGGTCACCTGGTCACCTGCTGAAGACAATATGCTAGACAGTAGTTTCTATGTAGGAGGAGGGGTACCTGGTCACCTGGTCACCTGCTGAAGACAATATGCTAGACAGTAGTTTCTATGGGGAGGAGGGATACCTGGTCACCTGCTTAAGACAATATGCTAGACAGTAGTTTCTATCAGGAGGAGGGGTACCTGGCCACCTGCTGAAGACAATATGCTAGACAGTAGTTTCTATGAGGAGGAGGGGTACCTGGTCACCTGATGAAGACAATATGCTAGACAGTAGTTTCTATGAGGAGGAGGGATACCTGGTCACCTGGTCACCTGCTGAAGACAATATGCTAGACAGTAGTTTTTATGGGGAGGAGGGATACATGGTCACCTGCTTAAGACAATATGCTAGACAGTAGTTTCTAACAGGAGGAGGGGTACCTGGTCACCTGCTGAAGACAATATGCTAGACAGTAGTTTCTAACAGGAGGAGGGGTACCTGGTCACCTGCTGAAGACAATATGCTAGACAGTAGTTTCTATGAGGAGGAGGGGTACCTGGTCACCCCCTGAAGACAATATGCTAGACAGTAGTTTCTATGTAGGAGGAGGGGTACCTGGTCACCTGGTCACCTGCTGAAGACAATATGCTAGACAGTAGTTTCTATGAGGAAGAGGGAAACCTTGTCACCTGGTCACCTGCTGAAGACAATATGCTAGACAGTAGTTTCTATGTAGCAGGAGAGATACCTGGTCACCTGCTGAAGACAATATGCTAGACAGTAGTTTCTATGAGGAGGAGGGGTACCTGGTCACCTGGTCACCTGCTGAAAACAATATGCTGGACAGTAGTTTATATGAGGAGGAGGGGTACCTGGTCACCTGCTGAAGACAATATGCTAGACAGTAGTTTCTATGTAGGACGAGGGGTACCTGGTCACCTGGTGAAGACAATATGCTAGACAGTAGTTTCTATGTAGGAGGAGGGGTACGTGGTCACCTGCTGAAGACAATATGCTAGACAGTCGTTTCTATCAGGAGGAGGGGTACCTGGCCACCTGCTGAAGACAATATGCTAGACAGTAGTTTCTAACAGGAGGAGGGGTACCTGGCCACCTGCTGAAGACAATATGCTAGACAGTAGTTTCTAACAGGAAGAGGGGTACCTGGTCACCTGCTGAAGACAATATGCTAGAGAGTAGTTTATATGAGGAGGAGGGGTACCTGGCCACCTGGTCACCTGCTGAAGACAATATGCTAGACAGTAGTTTCTATGTAGGAGGAGGGGTACCTGGTCACCTGCTGAAGACAATATGCTAGACAGTAGTTTCTATGAGGAGGAGGGGTACCTGGTCACCTGGTCACCTGCTGAAGACAATATGCTAGATTGTTGTTTCTATGAGGAGGAGGGATACCTGGTCACCTGCTGAAGACAATATGCTAGACAGTAGTTTCTATGTAGGAGAAGGGATACCTGGTCACCTGGTCACCCGCTGAAGACAATATGCTAGACAGAAGTTTCTATGTAAGAGGAGGGATACCTGGTCACCTTGTCACCTGCTGAAGACAATATGCTAGACAGTAGTTTCTATGAGGAGGAGCGGTACCTGGTCACCTGGTCACCTGCTAAAGACAATATGCTAGACAGTAGTTTCTATGTAGGAGGAGGGATACCTGGTCACCTGCTGAAGACAATATGCTAGACAGTAGTTTCTATGTAGGAGGAGGGGTACCTGGTCACCTGCTGAAGACAAAATGCTAGACAGTAGTTTCTATGTAGGAGGAGGGGTACCTGGTCACCTGGTCACCTTCTGATGACAATATGCTAGACAGTAGTTTCTATGTAGGAGGAGGGGTACCTGGCCACCTGCTGAAGACAATATGCTAGACAGTAGTTTCTAACAGGAGGAGGGGTACCTGGTCACCTGCTGAAGACAATATGCTAGACAGTAGTTTCTAACAGGAGGAGGGGTACCTGGTCACCTGCTGAAGACAATATGCTAGACAGTAGTTTCTATGAGGAGGAGGGGTACCTGGTCACAACCCTGAAGACAATATGCTAGACAGTAGTTTCTATGTAGGAGGAGGGGTACCTGGTCACCTGGTCACCTGCTGAAGACAATATGCTAGACAGTAGTTTCTATGTAGCAGGAGGGATACCTGGTCACCTGCTGAAGACAATATGCTAGACAGTAGTTTCTATGAGGAGGAGGGGTACCTGGTCACCTGGTCACCTGCTGAAGACAATATGCTGGACAGTAGTTTATATGAGGAGGAGGGGTACCTGGTCACCTGCTGAAGACAATATGCTAGACAGTAGTTTCTATGTAGGACGAGGGGTACCTGGTCACCTGGTGAAGACAATATGCTAGACAGTAGTTTCTATGTAGGAGGAGGGGTACGTGGTCACCTGCTGAAGACAATATGCTAGACAGTCGTTTCTATCAGGAGGAGGGGTACCTGGCCACCTGCTGAAGACAATATGCTAGACAGTAGTTTCTAACAGGAGGAGGGGTACCTGGCCACCTGCTGAAGACAATATGCTAGACAGTAGTTTCTAACAGGAAGAGGGGTACCTGGTCACCTGCTGAAGACAATATGCTAGACAGTAGTTTATATGAGGAGGAGGGGTACCTGGCAACCTGGTCACCTGCTGAAGACAATATGCTAGACAGTAGTTTCTATGTAGGAGGAGGGGTACCTGGTCACCTGCTGAAGACAATATGCAAGACAGTAGTTTCTATGAGGAGGAGGGGTACCTGGTCACCTGCTGAAGACAATATGCTAGACAGTAGTTTCTATGAGGAGGAGTGGTACCTGGTCACCTGCTGAAGACAATATGCTAGACAGTGGTTTCTATGGGGAGGAGGGATACCTGGTCACCTGGTCACCTGCTGAAGACAATATGCTAGACAGTAGTTTCTATGAGGAGGAGGGATACCTGGTCACCTGCTGAAGACAATATGCTAGACAGTAGTTTCTATGAGGAGGAGGGATACCTGGTCACCTGGTCACCTGCTGAAGACAATATGCTAGACAGTAGTTTCTATGGGGAGGAGGGGTACCTGGCCACCTGGTCACCTGCTGAAGACAATATGCTAGACAGTAGTTTCTATGTAGGAGGAGGGGTACCTGGTCACCTGCTGAAGACAATATGCTAGACAGAATTTCTATGAGGAGGAGTGGTACCTGGTCACCTGCTGAAGACAATATGCTAGACAGTGGTTTCTATGGGGAGGAGGGATACCTGGTCACCTGCTGAAGACAATATGCTAGACAGTAGTTTCTATGAGGAGGAAGGGTACCTGGTCACCTGCTGAAGACAATATGCTAGACAGTAGTTTCTATGTAGGAGGAGGGGTACCTGGTCACCTGCTGAAGACAATATGCTAGACAGTAGTTTCTATGAGGAGGAGGGATACCTGGTCACCTGGTCACCTGCTGAAGACAATATGCTAGACAGTAGTTTCTATGGGGAGGAGGGGTACCTGGCCACCTGGTCACCTGCTGAAGACAATATGCTAGACAGTAGTTTCTATGTAGGAGGAGGGGTACCTGGTCACCTGCTGAAGACAATATGCTAGACAGTAGTTTCTATGAGGAGGAGGGGTACCTGGTCACCTGGTCACCTGCTGAAGACAATATGCTAGATTGTTGTTTCTATGAGGAGGAGGGATACCTGGTCACCTGCTGAAGACAATATGCTAGACAGTAGTTTCTATGTAGGAGAAGGGATACCTGGTCACCTGGTCACCCGCTGAAGACAATATGCTAGACAGAAGTTTCTATGTAAGAGGAGGGATACCTGGTCACCTGGTCACCTGCTGAAGACAATATGCTAGACAGTAGTTTCTATGAGGAGGAGGGGTACCTGGTCACCTGGTCACCTGCTAAAGACAATATGCTAGACAGTAGTTTCTATGTAGGAGGAGGGATACCTGGTCACCTGCTGAAGACAATATGCTAGACAGTAGTTTCTATGTAGGAGGAGGGGTACCTGGTCACCTGCTGAAGACAAAATGCTGGACAGTAGTTTCTATGTAGGAGGAGGGGTACCTGGTCACCTGGTCACCTTCTGATGACAATATGCTAGACAGTAGTTTCTATGTAGGAGGAGGGGTACCTGGCCACCTGCTGAAGACAATATGCTAGACAGTAGTTTCTAACAGGAGGAGGGGTACCTGGTCACCTGCTGAAGACAATATGCTAGACAGTAGTTTCTAACAGGAGGAGGGGTACCTGGTCACCTGCTGAAGACAATATGCTAGACAGTAGTTTCTATGAGGAGGAGGGGTACCTGGTCACAACCCTGAAGACAATATGCTAGACAGTAGTTTCTATGTAGGAGGAGGGGTACCTGGTCACCTGGTCACCTGCTGAAGACAATATGCTAGACAGTAGTTTCTATGTAGGAGGAGGGATACCTGGTCACCTGCTGAAGACAATATGCTAGACAGTAGTTTCTATGAGGAGGAGGGGTACCTGGTCACCTGGTCACCTGCTGAAGACAATATGCTAGACAGTAGTTTATATGTAGGAGGAGGGGTACCTGGTCACCTGCTGAAGACAATATGCTAGACAGTAGTTTCTATGTAGGAGGAGGGGTACCTGGTCACCTGGTGAAGACAATATGCTAGACAGTAGTTTCTATGTAGGAGGAGGGGTACCTGGTCACCTGCTGAAGACAATATGCTAGACAGTAGTTTCTATGAGAAGGAAGGGTACCTGGTCACCTGCTGAAGACAATATGCTAGACAGTAGTTTCTATGGGGAGGAGGGATACCTGGTCACCTGCTTAAGACAATATGCTAGACAGTAGTTTCTATCAGGAGGAGGGGTACCTGGCCACCTGCTGAAGACAATATGCTAGACAGTAGTTTCTAACAGGAAGAGGGGTACCTGGTCACCTGCTGAAGACAATATGCTAGACAGTAGTTTATATGAGGAGGAGGGGTACCTGGCCACCTGGTCACCTGCTGAAGACAATATGCTAGACAGTAGTTTCTATGTAGGAGGAGGGGTACCTGGTCACCTGCTGAAGACAATATGCAAGACAGTAGTTTCTATGAGGAGGAGGGGTACCTGGTCACCTGCTGAAGACAATATGCTAGACAGTAGTTTCTATGAGGACGAGTGGTACCTGGTCACCTGCTGAAGACAATATGCTAGACAGTGGTTTCTATGGGGAGGAGGGATACCTGGTCACCTGCTGAAGACAATATGCTAGACAGTAGTTTCTATGAGGAGGAGGGATACCTGTTCACCTTCTGAAGACAATATGCTAGACAGTAGTTTCTATGGGTAGGAGGGATACCTGGTCACCTGGTCACGTGCTGAAGACAATATACTAGACAGTAGTTTCTATGAGGAGGAGGGATACCTGGTCACCTGCTGAAGACAATATGCTAGAGAGTAGTTTCTATGTAGGAGGAGGGATACCTGGTCACCTGCTGAAGACAATATGCTAGACAGTAGTTTCTATGAGGAGGAGGGGTACCTGGTCACCTGGTCACCTGCTGAAGACAATATGCTAGACAGTAGTTTATATGTAGGAGGAGGGATACCTGGTCACCTGCTGAAGACAATATGTTAGACAGTAGTTTCTATGAGGAGGAGGGATACCTGGTCACCTGCTGAATACAATATGCTAGACAGTAGTTTCTATGTAGGAGGAGGGATACCTGGTCACCTGCTGAAGACAATATGCTAGACAGTAGTTTCTATGAGGAGGAGGGGTACCTGGTCACCTGGTCACCTGCTGAAGACAATATGCTAGACAGTAGTCTCCATGGGGAGGAGGGATACCTGGTCACCTGGTCACCTGCTAAAGACAATATGCTAGACAGTAGTTTCTATGTAGGAGGAGGGATACCTGGTCACCTGCTGAAGACAATATGCTAGACAGTAGTTTCTATGTAGAAGGAAGTGTACCTGGTCACCTGCTGAAGACAATATGCTAGACAGTAGTTTCTATGTAGGAGGAGGGGTACCTGGTCACCTGGTCACCTGCTGAAGACAATATGCTAGACAGTAGTTTCTATGTAGGAGGAGGGTTACCTGGTCACCTGCTGAAGACAATATGCTAGACAGTAGTTTCTATGTTGGAGGAGGGGTACCTGGTCACCTGCTGAAGACAATATGCTAGAGAGTAGTATCTATGAGTAGTATCTTTCGGTGCCTTTTGGCAAACTCCAAGCGGGCTGTAATGTGCCTTTTACTGAGGAATGGCTTCTGTCTGGCCACTCTACCATAAAGGCCTGATTGGTGGAGTGCTGCAGAGATGGTTGTCCTTCTGAAAGGTTCTACCATCGCCACAGAGGAACTCTAGAGCTCTGTCAGTGACCATCGGGTTCTTGGTCACCTCCCTGACCAAGGCCCTTCTACCCCGATTGCTCAGTTTGGCCAGGGGGACAGCTCTAGGAAGTGTCTTGGTGGTTCCAATCTTCTTCCATTTAAGAATTAAATCAAATCAAATCAAATCAAATCTAGTGGTGTGGGGGCTGTGCTTTGGCAAAGTGGGTGGGGTTATATCCTGCCTGTTTGGCCCTGTCCGGGGGTATCATCGGATGGGGCCACAGTGTCTTCTGATCCCTCCTGTCTCAGCCTCCAGTATTTATGCTGCAGTAGTTTATGTGCCGGGGGGCTAGGGTCAGTCTGTTTCATCTGGAGTATTCTCTTGTCTTATCCGGTGTCCTGTGTGAATGTAAATATGCTCTCTCTAATTCTCTCTTTCTCTCTTTCTTTCTTTCTCTCGGAGGACCTGAGCCCTAGGACCATGCCTCAGGACTACCTGGCATGATGACTCCTTGCTGTCCCCAGTCCACCTGGCCATGCTGCTGCTCCAGTTTCAACTGTTCTGCCCGCGGCTACGGAACCCTGACTTGTTCACCGGACGTGCTTGTTGCACCCTCGACAACTACAATGATTATTATTATTTGACCATGCTGGTCATTTATGAACATTTTAACATCTTCACCATGTTCTGTTATAATATCCACCCGGCACAGCCAGAAGAGGACTGGCCACCCCTCATAGCCTGGTTCCTCTCTAGGTTTCTTCCTAGGTTTTTGGCCTTTCTAGGGAGTTTTTCCTAGGGAGTTTTTCCTAGCCACCGAGCCTCTTTCACATGCATTGCTTGCTGTTTGGGGTTTTAGGCTGGGTTTCTGTACAGCACTTTGAGATTTCAGCTGATATACGAAGGGCTATATAAATAAATTTGATTTGATTTTGATTTGATGAGGAGGAGGGATACCTGGTCACCTGCTGAATACAATCTGCTAGACAGTAGTTTCTATGTAGGAGTAGGGATACCTGGTCACCTGCTGGAGACAATATGCTAGACAGTAGTTTCTATGAGGAGGAGGGGTACCTGGTTACCTGCTGAAGATAATATGCTAGACAGTAGTTTCTATGAGGAGGAGGGGTACCTGGTTACCTGCTGAAGACAATATGCTAGACAGCAGTTCTATGAGGAGGAGGGGTACCTGGTCACCTGCTGAAGACAATATGCTAGACAGTAGTTTCTGGTCACCTGGTCACCTAGTGAAGACAATATGCTAGACAGTAGTTTCTATGTAGGAGTAGGGATACCTGGCCACCTCCTGGAGCCAATATGCTAGACAGTAGTTTCTATGAGGAGGAGGGGTACCTGGTCACCTGGTCACCTGCTGAAGACAATATGCTAGACAGTAGTTTCTATGTAGTAGGAGGGGTACCTGGTCACCTGCTGAAGACAATATGCTAGACAGTAGTTTCTATGTAGGAGTAGGGACACCTGGTCAACTGCTGAAGACAATATGCTAGACAGTAGTTTCTATGTAGGAGGAGGGGTACCTGGTCACCTGGTCACCTGCTGATGACAATATGCTAGACAATAGTTTCTATGTAGGAAGAGGGGTACCTGGTCACCTGGTCACCTGCTGAAGACAATATGCTAGACAGTAGTTTCTATGTAGAAGGAGGGGTACTTGGTCACCTGCTGAAGACAATATGCAAGACAATAGTTTCTATGAGGAGGAGGGGTACCTGGTCACCTGGTCACCTGCTGAAGACAATATGCTAGACAGTAGTTTCTATGTAGGAGGAGGGGTACCTGGTTACCTGCTGAAGACAATATGCTAGACAGTAGTTATATGAGGAGGAGGGGTACCTGGTCACCTGGTCACCTGCTGAGGACAATATGCTAGACAGTAGTTTCTGGTCACCTGGTCACCTAGTGAAGACAATATGCTAGACAGTAGTTTCTATGTAGGAGGAGGGATACCTGGTCACCTGCTGAAGACAATATGCTAGACAGTAGTTTCTATGTAGGAGGAGGGGTACCTGGTCACCTGGTCACCTGCTGAAGACAATATGCTAGACAGTAGTTTCTATGAGGAGGAGGGGTACCTGGTCACCTGCTGAAGACAATATGCTAGACAGTAGTTTCTATGTAGGAGGAGGGGTACCTGGTCACCTGCTGAAGACAATATGGTAGACAGTAGTTTCTATGAGGAGGAGGGGTACCTGGTCACCTGGTCACCTGCTGAAGACAATATGCTAGACAGTAGTTTCTATGAGGAGGAGGGGTACCTGGTCACCTGGTCACCCGCTGAAGACAATATGCTAGACAGTAGTTTCTATGGGGAGGAGGGGTACCTGGTCACCTGCTGAAGACAATATGCTAGACAGTAGTTTCTATGTAGGAGGAGGGATACCTGGTCACCTGCTGAAAACAATGTGCTAGACAGTAGTTTCTATGTAGGAGGAGGGATACCTGATCACCTGGTCACCCGCTGAAGACAATATGCTAGACAGTAGTTTCTATGGGGAGGAGGGGTACCTGGTCACCTGTTGAAGACAATATGCTAGACAGTAGTTTCTATGTAGGAGGAGGGGTACCTGGTCACCTGCTGAAGACAATATGCTAGACAGTAGTTTCTATGAGGAGGAGGGGTACCTGGTCACCTGGTCACCTGCTGAAGACAATATGCTAGATAGTAGTTTCTATGAGGAGGAGGGATACCTGGTAACCTGCTGAAGACAATATGCTAGACAGTAGTTTCTATGTAGTAGGAGGGATACCTGGTCACCTGGTCACCCGCTGAAGACAATATGCTAGACAGTAGTTTCTATGGGGAGGAGGGGTACCTGGTCACCTGCTGAAGACAATATGCTAGACAGTAGTTTCTATGTAGGAGGATGGGTACCTGGTCAACTGGTCACCTGCTGAAGACAATATGCTAGACAGTAGTTTCTATGTAGGAGGAGGGATACCTGGTCACCTGCTTAAGACAATATGCTAGACAGTAGTTTCTATCAGGAGGAGGGGTACCTGGCCACCTGCTGAAGACAATATGCTAGACAGTAGTTTCTAACAGGAAGAGGGGTACCTGGTCACCTGCTGAAGACAATATGCTAGACAGTAGTTTATATGAGGAGGAGGGGTACCTGGCCACCTGGTCACCTGCTGAAGACAATATGCTAAACAGTAGTTTCTATGTAGGAGGAGGGGTACCTGGTCACCTGCTGAAGACAATATGCTAGACAGTAGTTTCTATGAGGAGGAGGGGTACCTGGTCACCTGGTCACCTGCTGAAGACAATATGCTAGATTGTTGTTTCTATGAGGAGGAGGGATACCTGGTCACCCGCTGAAGACAATATGCTAGACAGTAGTTTCTATGGGGAGGAGGGGTACCTGGTCACCTGCTGAAGACAATATGCTAGACAGTAGTTTCTATGTAGGAGGATGGGTACCTGGTCAACTGGTCACCTGCTGAAGACAATATGCTAGACAGTAGTTTCTATGTAGGAGGAGGGATACCTGGTCACCTGCTTAAGACAATATGCTAGACAGTAGTTTCTATCAGGAGGAGGGGTACCTGGCCACCTGCTGAAGACAATATGCTAGACAGTAGTTTCTAACAGGAAGAGGGGTACCTGGTCACCTGCTGAAGACAATATGCTAGACAGTAGTTTATATGAGGAGGAGGGGTACCTGGCCACCTGGTCACCTGCTGAAGACAATATGCTAAACAGTAGTTTCTATGTAGGAGGAGGGGTACCTGGTCACCTGCTGAAGACAATATGCTAGACAGTAGTTTCTAACAGGAGGAGGGGTACCTGGTCACCTGGTCACCTGCTGAAGACAATATGCTAGATTGTTGTTTCTATGAGGAGGAGGGATACCTGGTCACCTGCTGAAGACAATATGCTAGACAGTAGTTTCTATGTAGGAGGAGGGATACCTGGTCACCTGGTCACCCGCTGAAGACAATATGCTAGACAGAAGTTTCTATGTAAGAGGAGGGATACCTGGTCACCTGGTCACCTGCTGAAGACAATATGCTAGACAGTAGTTTCTATGAGGAGGAGCGGTACCTGGTCACCTGGTCACCTGCTGAAGACAATATGCTAGACAGTAGTTTCTATGTAGGAGGAGGGGTACCTGGTCACCTGCTGAAGACAATATGCTAGACAGTAGTTTCTATGTAGGAGGAGGGGTACCTGGTCACCTGGTCACCTTCTGATGACAATATGCTAGACAGTAGTTTCTATGTAGGAGGAGGGGTACCTGGTCACCTGCTGAAGACAATATGCTAGACAGTAGTTTCTAACAGGAGGAGGGGTACCTGGTCACCTGCTGAAGACAATATGCTAGACAGTAGTTTCTATGAGGAGGAGGGGTACCTGGTCACCTGGTCACCTACTGAAGACAATATGCTAGACAGTAGTTTCTATGTAGCAGGAGGGATACCTGGTCACCTGCTGAAGACAATATGTTAGACAGTAGTTTCTATGAGGAGGAGGGGTACCTGGTCACCTGGTCACCTGCTGAAGACAATATGCTAGACAGTAGTTTATATGTAGGAGGAGGGGTACCTGGTCACCTGCTGAAGACAATATGCTAGACAGTAGTTTCTATGTAGGAGGAGGGGTACCTGGTCACCTGGTGAAGACAATATGCTAGACAGTAGTTTCTATGTAGGAGGAGGGGTACCTGGTCACCTGCTGAAGACAATATGCTAGACAGTAGTTTCTATGTAGGAGGAGGGATACCTGGTCACCTGCTGAAGACAATATGCTAGACAGTAGTTTCTATGTAGGAGAAGGGATACCTGGTCACCTGGTCACCCGCTGAAGACAATATGCTAGACAGAAGTTTCTATGTAAGAGGAGGGATACCTGGTCACCTGGTCACCTGCTGAAGACAATATGCTAGACAGTAGTTTCTATGAGGAGGAGCGGTACCTGGTCACCTGGTCACCTGCTAAAGACAATATGCTAGACAGTAGTTTCTATGTAGGAGGAGGGATACCTGGTCACCTGCTGAAGACAATATGCTAGACAGTAGTTTCTATGTAGGAGGAGGGGTACCTGGTCACCTGCTGAAGACAATATGCTGGACAGTAGTTTCTATGTAGGAGGAGGGGTACCTGGTCACCTGGTCACCTTCTGATGACAATATGCTAGACAGTAGTTTCTATGTAGGAGGAGGGGTACCTGGCCACCTGCTGAAGACAATATGCTAGACAGTAGTTTCTAACAGGAGGAGGGGTACCTGGTCACCTGCTGAAGACAATATGCTAGACAGTAGTTTCTAACAGGAGGAGGGGTACCTGGTCACCTGCTGAAGACAATATGCTAGACAGTAGTTTCTATGAGGAGGAGGGGTACCTGGTCACAACCCTGAAGACAATATGCTAGACAGTAGTTTCTATGTAGGAGGAGGGGTACCTGGTCACCTGGTCACCTGCTGAAGACAATATGCTAGACAGTAGTTTCTATGTAGGAGGAGGGATACCTGGTCACCTGCTGAAGACAATATGCTAGACAGTAGTTTCTATGAGGAGGAGGGGTACCTGGTCACCTGGTCACCTGCTGAAGACAATATGCTAGACAGTAGTTTCTATGTAGGAGGAGGGGTACCTGGTCACCTGCTGAAGACAATATGCTAGACAGTAGTTTCTATGTAGGAGGAGGGGTACCTGGTCACCTGCTGAAGACAATATGCTAGACAGTAGTTTCTATGTAGGAGGAGGGGTACCTGGTCACCTGCTGAAGACAATATGCTAGACAGTAGTTTCTATGAGAAGGAAGGGTACCTGGTCACCTGCTGAAGACAATATGCTAGACAGTAGTTTCTATGGGGAGGAGGGATACCTGGTCACCTGCTTAAGACAATATGCTAGACAGTAGTTTCTATCAGGAGGAGGGGTCCCTGGCCACCTGCTGAAGACAATATGCTAGACAGTAGTTTCTAACAGGAAGAGGGGTACCTGGTCACCTGCTGAAGACAATATGCTAGACAGTAGTTTATATGAGGAGGAGGGGTACCTGGCCACCTGGTCACCTGCTGAAGACAATATGCTAGACAGTAGTTTCTATGTAGGAGGAGGGGTACCTGGTCACCTGCTGAAGACAATATGCAAGACAGTAGTTTCTATGAGGAGGAGGGGTACCTGGTCACCTGCTGAAGACAATATGCTAGACAGTAGTTTCTATGAGGACGAGTGGTACCTGGTCACCTGCTGAAGACAATATGCTAGACAGTGGTTTCTATGGGGAGGAGGGATACCTGGTCACCTGCTGAAGACAATATGCTAGACAGTAGTTTCTATGAGGAGGAGGGATACCTGTTCACCTTCTGAAGACAATATGCTAGACAGTAGTTTCTATGAGGAGGAGCGGTACCTGGTCACCTGGTCACCTGCTGAAGACAATAT